>NW_026606951.1:652500-670000 GCF_029890125.1 Rhinichthys klamathensis goyatoka | reverse complement strand
AGAACGCAATAGTTTTACGAGAGAACGCAATAGTTTTACGAGAGAACGCAATAGTCTTACGAGAGAACGCAATAGTTTTATGAAAGAATGGAATAGTTTAAAAGAAGAACAATAGTTTTACAAAAAAATGCAATCGTTTTACGAGAGAACGCAATAGTTTTACGAGAGAACGCAATAGTCTTACGAGAGAACGCAATAGTTTTACGAGAGAACGCAATAGTTTTACGAGAGAACGCAATAGTTTTATGAAAGAATGGAATAGTTTAAAAAAAAGAACAATAGTTTTACAAAAAAATGCAATCGTTTTACGAGAGAACGCAATAGTTTTACGAGAGAACGCAATAGTCTTACGAGAGAACGCAATAGTCTTACGAGAGAACGCAATAGTTTTACGAGAGAACGCAATAGTTTTACGAGAGAACGCAATAGTCTTACGAGAGAACACAATAGTCTTACGAGAGAACGCAATAGTTTTACGAGAACGCAATAGTCTTACAAGAGAACGCAATAGTCTTACGAGAGAACGCAATAGTTTTACGAGAGAACGCAATAGTCTTACGAGAGAACGCAATAGTCTTACGAGAGAACGCAATAGTCTTACGAGAGAACGCAATAGTTTTACGAGAGAACGCAATAGTTTTACGAGAGAACGCAATAGTTTTATGAGAGAACGCAATAGTTTTATGAGAGAACGCAATAGTTTTACGAGAGAACGCAATAGTTTTATGAGAGAACGCAATAGTTTTACGAGAGAACGCAATAGTTTTAAGAGAGAACGCAATAGTCTTACGAGAGAACGCAATAGTTTTACGAGAGAATGCAATAGTTTTATGAGAGAACGCAATAGTCTTACGAGAGAACGCAATAGTTTTACGAGAGAACGCAATAGTTTTACGAGAGAACGCAATAGTTTTATGAAAGAATGGAATAGTTTAAAAAAAAGAACAATAGTTTTATGAGAGAACGCAATAGTTTTACGAGAGAACGCAATAGTTTTATGAGAGAACGCAATAGTTTTACGAGAGAACGCAATAGTTTTAAGAGAGAACGCAATAGTCTTACGAGAGAACGCAATAGTTTTACGAGAGAATGCAATAGTTTTATGAGAGAACGCAATAGTCTTACGAGAGAACGCAATAGTTTTACGAGAGAACGCAATAGTTTTACGAGAGAACGCAATAGTTTTATGAAAGAATGGAATAGTTTAAAAAAAAGAACAATAGTTTTACAAAAAAATGCAATAGTCTTACGAGAGAACGCAATAGTTTTACGAGAGAACGCAATAGTCTTACGAGAGAACGCAATAGTCTTACGAGAGAACGCAATAGTTTTACGAGAGAACGCAATAGTTTTACGAGAGAACGCAATAGTTTTACGAGAGAACGCAATAGTCTTACGAGAGAACGCAATAGTCTTACGAGAGAACGCAATAGTTTTACGAGAGAACGCAATAGTCTTACGAGAGAACGCAATAGTTTTACGAGAACGCAATAGTCTTACGAGAGAACGCAATAGTCTTACGAGAGAACGCAATAGTCTTACGAGAGAACGCAATAGTCTTACGAGAGAACGCAATAGTTTTATGAGAGAACGCAATAGTTTTACGAGAGAACGCAATAGTTTTACGAGAGAACGCAATAGTTTTACGAGAGAACGAAATAGTTTTACGAAAGAATGCAATAGTTTTACGAGAGAACGCAATAGTTCGCTAGAAAACGCAAATGTTTCTCAGGGGAACGCAATAATTCTGTGAGAAAAAACAAATGTTTTGCGAGAGAATGCAAATGTTTAACTATTTTCGATCACCATGTCCCTTTAAGGGCTCTGTAGAAAACAGGTACGAGTGTGATTACATGGTTCATTTCTTCTTTACATACGGTCTCACATCTTCAAGTCTCTCTCATTGGTGTCTCTGTGTGTGTTTTCAGCTTCCCGCGGATCTGCAGGAGCGAGTCAGTTCCCACATGGAGAAGCAGAGCGTAGCGTTCCGTCACTCCGGCTCCGATGCCGTTCCCACCGCCGTCATCGGCCGAGTCCTGGAGAAACCGGAGCCCGGGAGAAGCTGTCCGGTCACGCGCTCCCCGAGTCCTCAAGAGTTCCCGTCAAACGCGGATAAAGCTCAGCGTCACGCGGCGTATAAGTCGTCAGACCTGTCCTGCAGCGACACGGCGCTGTACTGTCCCGCGGATGAGCGCCGGCACGAGCGCCGGATCCGAGGACACACCGACTGCAACCCGGAAGACCAGAGTTTCCCTCATAGTTTCTCTTTGCACGAAGACGCTTTTCCTTTCGGATCTCTTCCGGCTTCCATCCGGCACACCAGCTTTAGCACAGCGCTGGATGATCCGCCTCACGTATCGTCCTCATCCCAACAGAAGCTGTTCACGGACTGGCGTGACGGAGACCATGAGCACAAGAACCCCTCGTTTGGAAAGGAACATCCAGGTTTTCCTAAGTCGAGACACGTTTCTCACGGCTCACCGAACGGAGGTTCTCCGGCACACGGATACAGCTCCCGCGGGAATAGGAGCGTCCCGACGGGAAGCTGGCGTCAGATGAGCGTTGAAGACGTGAACTCCTTCTTCTGCAGTCCTGAACCCTTCAGTTTCCAAGAGCGTAACTTTGCAGTCGGTCCCGCTAAGATCAAACTGGGTCCGCTTTACAGCAGCTTCCCGGAGGAAGAGCACGTTTTCCAAGCACACGCACCGGATCCGCGGTTCCCCGCGTCAGCCGGATCCAGTCCTGCGCTGAACCCGAAGATCAGTCTGAACGCTCTAAAGAGGGGTTTGATGTTCCGCTCAGGTCAGGACTCAAGCTGGTTCTCCAAAGACAAGCCGAGCACGACTGAAGGAGCTTTGCGGAGAGATTACGCAGACGGAAGTCCCAGCAGCTCCAACGAGTCTCTCGACCAGAGTCGGGACGCCCCGCACTACAAGAGGGACCCCCGGAAAAACACGCCACGGCATCGAAAGTTTGGAAACACGGGACTCAGTCGTAAAGACAGTCTTAACAGAGCACAGCTGTATGGAACGCTGCTTAACTAGCCATCCGTGTTTGGGTGTGGCTTTTTTAAAGGGATGGTTCACCAAAAAATGAGAATTAGCCCATGATTTACTCTCCCTCAAGCCATCCCAGGTGTATATGACTTTCTTCTTTCAGACGAATACAATTGGAGTTAAAAAAAAAAATGTCCTGGCTCTTCCAAGCTTTATAATGGCAGTGAATGGCCGTTTCTATTTTTAAAAACATAAAAGTGCATCTATCCATGATCATAAAAAAGCATTGAGATCTGTATTAGAAAGATCTGTGTTTTCCAGCTGTAATGGAAATAGGATCACCATATAAAACTACGGGTTCCTGTAAGATGTTGTTCTGTGATCTCTAAAACATGAATATGACTGTGTTGTGATGCATGGATATATTTCTATGAAAGCATAAAGCAGGTTTAGTTCCTGAAGAGCTCAATCATTAGCCGCTTTCCGACCGGAGGGACTTTTGCAGTTCCTAGAACCTAACGTTCCTAGAACCCTTTTTTTCGCGTGTTCCGACCGGACTAAGTTGGGGATTTTTTAGTTCCTCAGACCGTAGTTCCTATAACTCTTTCAGTACCTAGTCTAGAGCGAGGACTTTTTTAGTTCCCTTTCCCTAGGTCTACATTGATTGGTTCAACTTATAAGTCACGCCCACTGTCAACACATTTTCTTCACTGTCTGTTGCAATTCGCCTAACCGAGTTTGGGGGAGAGTAGTTCTTAGAACTGTTTAGAAGTGGACAGTTCCTATAACTAAGTTCCTGTAACTACTTGGTCGGAAAGCGGCTATTGTTCAGTGAGGGATTGATGGCAAACTTACATGAGTGACTCAAACCAACACAACAAAACACATCAAACGCACTGCAGCTACTCACCTGTGTGTGTGTGTGTGTGTGTGCAGCTGATGTCCCAGCTGAGTGATGTCACTTCCCAGAGGTGATGTCATTTCAGGAAGTGGCTTTTGTTAATTAAAGGATCTTGGATGGAAAGGCCCGCCTAAATATGCACACTCGACCACTTGAGTACTTATATGACGCCATTTCAAGTGTGTAGTGTGTCTGATTATCTGTGGCCGAGATCACAGCTGTGCAATCTAGTGTTAGAACTGTATTAGGAAACATGTTTCTCTGTAGAAGCACCAGGAGATGAGACCAACATCCACCAGAGAAATGATTTAATGTCCGTTGTTGTGAGAAAGCAATAGATTGTTATTTAGATGCTGTGAGAAAAGCTGAAGTGACTCCAGTATATCGAAACCTTCACTGTGATCCGAGCGTCTGCCGAATGCATTGATGTGAGTGTGAGTGTGAGTGTAACAGGTATAGAGGAAGATCCTCACGGATGAAGCCTAGGGTTGCCACCCATGTCTGATAAAAAACCTGGACATATCGATGACCCGACCGTCACCGACCGCTTTGCTCACAAGTGAAAATGTCCATTGGACATTAGACCCACAATATAAAATTGGCCTTAGTGCAGTAAGACACAGTCCTGAATATATTAAACATCTCAAGTATTCTCATTAGAGGAAACTTACCTCAGATTACCTGATTGCTTATACTGGTGCTTGTTCCCTCTTTGCTAAAGAAATATTAGATTTGATTTGCCATACCTCACCTCAGCCACATCTATAGCCACTTTTATAAAGTGTTTCGCCTGGTGTTGGCTTTAGCCATGTGGATTTTGTCATTTTTCATCCAGTCATTATTAAAGTATGTCGAAAGTTTAAATTTATTTTTTACTGGCCTGTCAGTCTTTGTGAACACACTGTCCTCTTCGTCCTCCGCCTCGCCACCCATGTTAACGCTAACGAACGAAGTCCACACTGCTTCTCTAATGGCCGCCTGTAGTGTAGTAGGCCTGGTAGCCGCCATCACAGACGCCTAGATAGGCTACGTCACACGCCCTGCTCCCTAGAGCCAGCGATAGCGCATCCACACCGAGACACACGAGCGCTCTGTCACAGCGCATAGGCTACTTCATGTGGAGAGAAAGTAGTCAATTGAACTTACATATTCACGTACCCTTTCGAAAACCGGGACATTCGGTGGATAAATTTCCCAGGACAGAGAAGGACAGGTGGCAGCGCTAACCCCAGCGCTGTCGATCGATCAGGTGTTCGTCTGGTCTACTCCACGATCGACGCCATTACAAGAAAACTGCTTCTAGACACGTTTCCATATTTACTGTATTTTTCTTTACTAAATAAATCTGAACGATGGACTTGTTTTGATGTCGTTTCTTAAACGATGAGTACATTAGAGATGAACTAAGATTAATAAATGGCATATAGAAGTATTTTTCATTGTTAATTAATTATTTTAACGTCTTATTAAGTAAACAGACATCAGTGAATAAACCGTGTAACATTCAGTGGACACGCACACACAGACACGGACGCACACACGCACACACACACACAGCATTGAGACAGAAGATCTGTATTAGCAAGATCTGTGTTTTCCAGCTGTAATGGAAATAAGATCACCATATAAAACTACGGGTTCCTGTAAGATGTTGTTCTGTGATCTCTAAAACATGAATATGATTGTGTTGTGATGCAAGGATATATTTCTATATTTCTGTGCTGATATTTCTATCAATGCAGATTTTGCTGTTTATAATCATGTTTTCATAAAGAAAAGCTTCATATTGAAACAATGAAAGCATTGAAAGGAAAGGAAATGTTCCGTGTCACATAACTATAAATCTGTTTATTATTATTGAACGTCCTTGTGCAGATGAAAGATCAGGTCCATATCTTGATCTCTCCTGTCCAATCACAGGTGGCCGTGACGGCGGGTAACACGGGGTGGAGCGCGGCACACACACACGCGTGTTCATGAGCGTCCAGCGTCTTCAGGCTCCGTGAGCTCTGATAGTCGTAGAAGTGAACAGATCCTGTAGAGCTGCCAGAGACGAGCACGCTTCCGTCTGCAGAGAACCCACAATGCACTGCGAAACCCTCCACCTGCAACCAATGAGACCAGAGGTTCCAGTCAAGTCAAGTCCCTTCATCTATACAGCGCTGTAACAGTGTAGAGTTTCACAGCAGCTTTACAGTGATAACAGGAGATTACAGTAACAGAGAGTGTTTAGGCTTTACAGCAGCTCTAGAATAAAGTTATTGTCCAGATAAAGTTAGTTCTGATTGATTCACTCCCGTCGTAAAGATCATTAGTGATTAGCTTAGGGGCGCTAACACGACACCGCTCTAACAGGAAACACTCAACGCGCTCCGGCCGCCCATCCACACACAACAGTGTTTGGGGCTCGAGAACACAAACTTTGAAACAGGTTCCAAGGTACAAGCGGTGAACATTTTTTGTAAAGGGTGTAAGAACAAATGATGTAGATGTCGAAGATCTCAAAAATGAAGTTTATTACAGCATAGCAGTGGCAAGGGACACGAAGCACCTTGGGTTCACTAGCGTCAGAATGAACCCCGAACTCATCCCAGCGTAAACATTTTATACCGTCTTACATCTGTCTTTCCCCTCAGCATGTAAATGAAGCTCTCTCTTAAATGTAAATTGAGAATAACAAATTCGTCTTCTCTCTCAGCGTGGAGCTGAAACTCTATCTTAAATGTAAATAGAAGAGAACTAAAAGTGGTACCTCTGTGTCCATGTCTTTGATATTCTTTCAAATAAGAATGGCCAAATGTTTAAGGTGATAACATCTCTTTGAAGCTCCCTAATCAAGATGGTTCTTGAATACCCGCTGTCATTCCCACGCTATAGGTAATAAACGTAACTCTGTGATACTTTTAAGATTATAAGGAATTAATTCTATGATAAATAAGCTCTTTTAAGTGAAGGAACATTTCAATATATCTATATTGGAGTGGAAGTTGGATCGGAGCAGACTATAATTTCTTACAAGGGTGATCATCTCCGTGTAAACTTAAAAAACGCTAATCTGTGAAAGCGCTGACGGCGCGCACATGCGTATCATGTGTTTAGTCTATAGGTGTGTGTTTGAATATATGTGAGCAGGCGTAATACAGAACTTTTTGTGGCTTCCACGTATCGATGTGAACTGGAATCAGTGTTTTATCAGTACAGAGGTGAAGGGAAGGAGGCCTTCAGTCACAGGAATATGCGGGTGATCATGTGACGTGATTTGGCGCTGACCTTGTGACCCTCGTAGCGGCGTCTCTTGTTCATGCGGTACGGCCTCTGGGCGGAGAACAGCGCGATGTAGCCGCCGTTAGTCTGAGCGATGAAGCTAGCGTCCAGCGGGTGAGCGCTCAGACTCGGGCAGGTGTAGCGCTCCTAACACCACCACAACAACAACAACAACAACATAAACAACATCAACAACAGCAACAACAACATCAACAATAACAACAACAAAAACAACGACAACAACATCAATATAAATAACAAACATCAACATAAACAACATAAACATCAACAACAACACAAACAACAACACCAACATAAACATAAACAAGAAAATTTCAGACATTTAAAAAAAAAAATGAGTGTGGACGTAGAGCGTTTTAGAGTTTTAGATTTTATTTTATTTTTTCGTTTACATTTTTTGAACTCCATTTTAATGGTTAAATAAAATTTTTGTAATCAAAAAGAATGTCTAATTAATTGAAACAATGAAAAATACAATTCAACAACACTTTATTAAAAGTTTCACAAATATTACATGTTTAGGGCCCTAATGAAATACGTTTTATTTTATTTCCTCAAATTCAGTTTTACTTTTACCAAATTCTGTGTTGTCCGTTTTAAGTTTTCTGGATTCCATTTAAATGGTTTAACTTAATTTTAATAATCAAAAAGCAAGTCTAATTAATTGAATTCATTAACTTTTTTTATTTTCTTTTTTTTTATTCTCATTTCTAGGAATTCCCCCCCCCCCCCCAGAAATTTTGTGTTGTGTATTTAAATTTTTCTGGCAATCAAATGAAGGAAGAAAACATTAATTTAATTGATCATTTAATCATATGAAATTGATTTTTTTTGTGTCAAACTAGGGGTTTGTTTTTGTCAAACAGCTGTACAGTTAAAATTACAACATGGAAGATATTTTTTCATTATTCCTTTAAAAAAATAATTTTATTATAAATTATAATTATTAGTGTTATTATTACATTGAGACGTAGCTTTATTCTACTGTACAGCAGTAACCTATTTCTGTCACAATTTCTTCAAGTTAAACCGAACTTTTATTTTGACGGGTTGCCGTGCCTCTCAGAGCGGCTCTGGAGGTGAAGCTCATGTCCTCATATAGAGGCTGGAAACACAGGAGCGGCACGCGTGCGTCAGTGTGTGAGAATGTCGAATTAAACACACACAAACATGCAGGTTTAATATTTAAATAGTGTTTTTGCGGTTTAATATTCACAGACACTAGAATATATCGTGATTTGATTTACGTGTACTGACCTGATTTTTATTCATTCGTTAAAAATGACAAATTCTGTGAAATTCTGCGTTATACAGTAAATTCAGTTTTTGTGACTGGATTCCGTCCCTGTTTTCCCGCATGTAAGTCATAGAGCCGTAGCGCTTTAGAAGGAAAACACCCTAGTGTGTCTGCATGAATGTGTGTGTATCCTCAGAGAAGGTTCTTACGTGGAATATCTGGTTGGAGAGTTTGGCGGTGGTCTGGAAGTCCCAGGCGATGAGCGTTCGCTCGGCCGAGTCTCGGCTCACGGCGTCGGTGCTGCTCACGAACTCGCGGCCGCCGCTCAGGAACAAGACGTCCAGCGTCTGCTGAACCGCAGCTTTGTACACGCGCAGCACCTGCGGCACACAACGCCTGAGCCACACGCTCAAAGCAGAGGCTCATGGGAAGGGTTTGGGATCAGACTGACCTTACGGCAGCGGGTGTCCCAGGCTTTGACCTCTGAACTGAAGCCGCCACTCAGGAACACGTCGGGGGCGGAAGGTTGCGGGGCGACGCAGGTCACCTTAAAACCGTTGTCCATCTGAGCGACGGTCTGACCTGAGGAGTCAATCAATCAATCAATCAATCAATCAATCAATCAATCAATCAATCAATCAACCAACCAACCAACCAACCTACGGGTCAATCAATCAATCAATCAATCAATGAGTCAATCAACCAATCAATGGGTCAATCAATCAATCAATCAATCAATGAGTCAATCAATCAATCAATCAATCAATCAATGGGTCAATCAATCAATCAATCAATCAATCAATGGGTCAATCAATCAATCAATCAATGAGTCAATCAATCAATCAATCAATGGGTCAATCAATCAATCAATCAATTTAATTATAATAATTAATTACATTTATATAGCGCTTTTCTTGGCACTCAAAGCGCTTTACATAGAAGGGGGAATCTCCTCAACCACCACCAATGTGCAGCATCCACCTGATGATGCGACGGCAGCCATATTGCGCCAGAACGCCCACCACACACCAGCTTACTGGTGGAGAGGAGACAGAGTGATGAAGCCAATCAGTGTATATATATATATGGTGATGATTAGGAGGCCACGATGGACAGAGGCCACTGGGCAAATTTGGCCAGGACACCGGGGTTACACCCCTACACTTTCGAAAGACATCCTGGGATTTTTTGTGACCACAGAGAGTCAGGGCCTCGGTTTAACGTCTCATCCGAAGGATCAATCAATCAATGGGTCAATCAATCAATCAGTCAATTAATCAAATCAGTGTTAATTTAGTTTCAGAAGCACGTAATATCCAGAGATGTAATGACTGCGGCAGTGCCGGCCTCAGACGAGCACACGCCTGTAATAACGCCCGGTCTTCTGCTCTACAGCTCAGTGGCAATTAGTTTCATAATTGACTAATTTTGCAACATGGAAAATGTGCAGTTTGCAATGCGTTAGAGGAGAGACTGTGCATGTTGGTAAAGCAGCACTTCTTTATTACCTGTGACATGATTCATATGACCACCAACTCATGCATATTAATAAGAAGATTTGCATATAATCAAGTTTGATTTGATTTCAGTCTCGGATGAAACTCCACTGTTTTTTTTGTAACACTTTACAATAAGATCTCAATTGTTAGCATTAGTTGCTATTAGTTTAAGTAATGTACTGTAATATTAGCATGAGATCTTGTGTTAGAATGGAGAGAATGTGCAGATGTTTGAGCCGATATGAATCTCCTCCTGCATAATTAACACTTCCTCAGTGTTTTTCATTCAGGAATGTGATGATCTGACGCGCTGAGAGACGTGTCCCTCATGATGAGAAAAGAAGCCTCTGTCCTGATGCGATCCGCCACAGACGCGACTCTCAGGATAATGGTGAAACTCACCCGTCTCCGCGTCCGTGAGCGCCGCCGTGCCGTCGAACGACCCCGAGAGGAGGCGACGCCCACACGGCAGCCAACACGCATCACGCACCGCGCCCCTGTGGGCGGAGTAAGTGCGTAAGCTCCGCCCACCGCCGACACCGTCCCACACCTACAAACACACACACACACATCAGCTCAGTAGCACTGTTACTCTATTAACCCTCTGGTGCTCTTCGTGTGTCACTCAAAAATAACCGAATTTTAAAAAAAATGTTTTTCAATGAAATTAATGTATTATGTATTATTAATTTCCTATTATCACTGTAAATCTGCTTCGTTTAGTTTCTAACATATGGAAGCCCATTTCTGCAGACAAGGGAAAAATCATGCTTTGGTAAATCTTAATTATGATAAATCGAAATTATGAGTCATATTTATGGCATAAAAAGTTATATGTCATAATAACAGTTACATCTGACTTCATAACATTAAAACATTAAAATTATGACATACTAAGACATAATTAGTTTTTGGTCAAAATTGTCATAAAAAGTAATGACATAAGTAAATGATGACATACTAAGTCATAATTATAAGTCATATTTAAGACTGTCATAATTATGGAAAAAAATAAAAATTGACAAGTCGAAATTATGACATGCTACATGACAAAAGTAAAAATTATGAGTAGAAATTATGAAATTTGATTATTTTTCTTATGTGGTGAAATGGGCTTTCATACGGACAGGATGCAGTAGAGGCTTTATATAAAACCATGAATTCTTTTAGTGTTTTTTGTAGTGTTGAATTGCATGGACAGGAATCGTCCCGAATCCCTACAGATAAAGCCGGTGGTGAGAGGAAGAGTGAACGTCCTGTGCTTCATTATTAAACACACACACACACACACACACACACACACACACACAATCTGATAGCGCTGGCTCTCATATCCTCTGTGGACAGAACAAGCTGTCCGTGATCAACATCACCTCACAATCAGATCCAACTGAACCAGGCTGAAGTCCACACACACACACACACACACACACACACACACACACACACACACACACTATGATCCATAAGCCAGCAGAAACAGGGCGGGTTTAGCTCCTAGTCTCTGTCCTCAGGGAACAGGCAACATTTCTCACGAATATCTGAGCGGTTGATTATAAAGAAAGCAGTGTGTCTGAATGTGTGTGAGTTCACCTTTCCTCAGGACATGAACGTGAGTGTGTGTGTGTGTGTGTGTGTCTCCTGGGTCTCGACACACATAATCACCGGACCGTGATGGAGCCGCATCGCAGGGACACACACGTGAAAGACAGTCATACACACACTCATCTGCCCCTGAACACGAGCTGTGTTTACATACACACACACACTCATCTGAAATGTGTGATATTTAATAAAACAAATGCTGGATGGAAATGCCAAGATCCTCATAAATTCTAAAAATCTGCATAAAAATGTGCTTAAATGAGGTGGATAATTATCATGCAGAGTTTTAATGATGATTTCTTTTTAATGAAGAAACTGGATTCCCCTGGTATTGGCCGTCTGGGGTTAAATGATCAATCAGGCGTTTATGTGACAAATATGATCCAAATCCTGATATTGCTTCACTGATTTAGTGACACTTTATTAAACAGTTCCCTTGTTACATATTTTACATGTAAATTATGCATAAGTATATGCGACTAACCCTGAAACCTTGGGTAAGGTTTTGTTGGGTTAAGTTAGGTTAAGTTGGGTTAGGTTTTGTTGGGTTAAGTTAGGTTAGGTTGGGTTAGGTTTTGTTGGGTTAAGTTAGGATAGGTTGGGTTACGTTTTGTTGGGTTAAGTAAGGCTAGGTTGGGTTAGGTATTGTTGGGTTAAATTAGATTACGGTAGGTTGGGTTAGGTTTTGTTGGGTTAAGTTAGGTTGGGTTGAGTTAGGTATTGTTGGGTTAGGTTAGGTTAGGTTGGGTTAGGTTTTGTTAGATTAAGTTAGATTGTGAGTGTTATGTTTTTTGTTGGGTTAAGTTAGGCTACATTAGGTTAGGTTTTGTTGGGTTAAGTTAGGTTAGGTTGGGTTAGGTCAGACTGGGTTTGGTTGGGTTGAGTTAGGTTGAGTAGAGTTATGTTTTGTCGGCTTAGGTTAGGCTACATTAGGTTAGGTTGGGTTAGGTTAGATTAGGTTGGGTTGGGTTGGGTTAAGTTAGGTTAGATTGTGAGTGTTATGTTTTTTGTTGGGTTAAGTTAGGCTACATTAGGTTAGGTTTTGTTGGGTTAAGTTAGGTTAGGTTGGGTTAGGTCAGACTGGGTTTGGTTGGGTTGAGTTAGGTTGAGTAGAGTTATGTTTTGTTGGCTTAGGTTAGGCTACATTAGGCTAGGTTGGGTTAGGTTAGATTAGGTTGGGTTAGTTTTTTTAGATTAAGTTAGATTAGGTTGGGTTAGGTATTGTTGGGTTAAGTTAGATTAGGTTGGGTAAGATTTTGTTGGGTTAAGTTAGGTTGGGTTGAGTTAGGTATTGTTGGGTTAAGTTAGATTAGGTTGGGTTAGGTATTGTTGGGTTAAATTAGATTAGGTTGGGTTGGGTTGGGTTAAGTTAGGTTAGATTGTGAGTGTTATGTTTTTTGTTGGGTTAAGTTAGGCTACATTAGGTTAGGTTTTGTTGGGTTAAGTTAGGTTAGGTTGGGTTAGGTCAGACTGGGTTTGGTTGGGTTGAGTTAGGTTGAGTAGAGTTATGTTTTGTCGGCTTAGGTTAGGCTACATTAGGTTAGGTTGGGTTAGGTTAGATTAGGTTGGGTTGGGTTGGGTTAAGTTAGGTTAGATTGTGAGTGTTATGTTTTTTGTTGGGTTAAGTTAGGCTACATTAGGTTAGGTTTTGTTGGGTTAAGTTAGGTTAGGTTGGGTTAGGTCAGACTGGGTTTGGTTGGGTTGAGTTAGGTTGAGTAGAGTTATGTTTTGTCGGCTTAGGTTAGGCTACATTAGGTTAGGTTGGGTTAGGTTAGATTAGGTTGGGTTAGGTTTTTTTGGATGAAGTTAGATTAGGTTGGGTTAGGTATTGTTGGGTTAAGTTAGATTAGGTTGGGTTGTGTTAGGTTGGGTAAAGTTAGCTTAGGTTGGGTTGTGTTAGGTTGGGTAAGGTTAAGCTGTGAGTGTTATGTTTTTTGTTGAGTTAGGTTAGGTTAGGTTAAATTGGGTTGAGTTAGGTTGGGTTGTATTAGGTTGGGTAGTTTTAGGTTTTGTTGGGTAAAGTTAGCTTAGGTTGGGTTGTGTTAGGTTGGGTAAGGTTAAGCTGTGAGTGTTATGTTTTTTGTTGGGTTAGGTTGGGTTGGGTTGAGATAGGTTAGGTTGTGTTACGTTGGGTTGTGATAGGTTGGGTTGTGTTGTGTTATTCATACCTTGCAGGTGTTGTCCATGGAGGCGGAGAGCAGCAGGTGACTGAGATGATCCACTGGACTCCACTGCAGTGTGTTCACTGGACCCTGGTGGGCCTGAATGAGACACTGCACTCGTCTGGGCAGCTCGACCCGACCGGGCTTTAGTGCCAGGAACGGCCGGACCCTCTCGGAGACCTCGGACAGCAGACGAGCTCCGGCAGGTGGAGGTGTGTGAGGTGTGTGAGGTGTCTCTGGGGTCTGGGCCGCTGCGGTGGACACTCGCTCCCTCTTAGGAACATACGGCCTGACTCCGGCCGGCTGCGGCTGAGCTCTCTTCCTGCAGCCAGACACACTTACTACTGATGATGATGATGAGGATAACGAAGAGCTCATGATGAGGGACTGATCTTTATAAAGCTCCAGGTGAGGATGAGGAGCAGCAGACTGAAGATCTTGATCCGAATCACTGTCAGAATCCTCATAATCCACCAGTGAAGCCATGATGATCACTCACAAACCACTGCATGTGTCTGCATGGACAACAATATCAATAATAACACACACACACACACACACACACACACATATATATATATATTAACTAAAAATAGATTTAAAAAGATTAAAAAAAGAATTAAAATCTTACTAATAAAACGAGACAAACAAGAGTTCAACTATTGTAAACAGAATGAATATTACACATATGTATATTTTTTTAAATTACAGTAAGTAAAACGACAAATGTATCTTGAATTTATTCTAATAATTAAAATAAAGCAGCAGAATACACTAAATTGTCCAAAAACTCACATTAAACGACGAGTAACTGAAGTCATCTGTTAGCGAATATTGATCCGTCAAATCCCTTTCATAATATATGCATCTGTGTATCAGTTTAAATCGTTGGTATAACAATACAGACATTCAGTTATTCTTGTTCATATGATTAATATTCCCTTCTGTCGTGTGGTGTTTTTAATTTGAAATATCAGGTAGCGAAACTCCGGAAGAGCGAGTGAGGAATTTACAGGCAAAATAAGAGTCTCGTTTTAATGAACAGCTTTTATGCATTACCGTCATCTGAGTAAAACAGAGTACGACTAAAAGTGTCAGCTGTCTTATTTGGATTAACCGTTACATTGGTTTGTGGAGTTGAAAATCGTGTGTTTACACGACACATGTTTAATCCAAATTTTGATATTGATTCACTTATTTCTCTGAGTGATAAGCACTTGTAGAGGAAGCGGTTTGTTTCTGCGACAAAATAAGAGTCTTTAAAAAAAAACAATAATTCTTGTTTATAAAATACTTATCTTATATATTTCATGTTGTGTGCATCGCGGTTATCTAAGTCAAACACAGTATGACTAAAAGCGTTTTTAATAAAAATATTTTCGCTGACAGTGACGTGTGAGACATGCGACCGGAACTACGTGGAGCGGATGTTTCCAGTAGGGCAGAGATCGGTGTGACACTGGCACAGTGAGTCTGATGCAAGTGGAATGAATTAAACCATCTAACTCAAAAAGGTGCGTTTGTTTATTCTTCATTACTATTTAATACTGAAATGAACGTGTAATTATTGCTCGTGTGAGCGCTGGTCATGACACTGATTTCAGATCTGTGTTTAAAGGCTGGCCTGCGGCAGCGAGCATATGTCAGTCTCGTTATAAAGAGTCATAGGAGTTATTATTATTACAGTATGAGTCTGGTCAGTGTGTTACAGGTAAAGATGCCGAGCGCGATGGACCTGTACGAGCAGCTCACCGCTCAGGGACACGCAGTGAGGGAACTCAAGGCTCAGAAGGCCAATAAAGTCAGTCACTTATGTTGTCAGATTATAATATTATAAATATGTCCAAATATTAATCGGAAAATACAGAATTGTTATTATTATATATCTATTTTTTTATTCATTGTGATCTAATTTTTATTGACCTATTTATTTGTAATTTATTTTAATCTTAATTTTTAATGTATTGTAATCAAATGTTTATTTATACTCAGCACTGTACTGTGTGTGTGTCTCAGGCTGACGTGGAGTCTAATAGTAGTGTGTGTGTGTGTGTGTGTGTGTGTGTCAGGCTAATGTGGAGTCTAATGGTAGTGTGTGTGTGTGTGTGTGTGTGTGTGTGTGTCAGGCTGAGGTGGAGTCTAACAGTAGTGTGTGTGTGTGTCAGGCTGATGTGGAGTCTAACAGTAGTGTGTGTGTGTGTCAGGCTGATGTGGAGTCTAACAGTAGTGTGTGTGTGTGTCAGGCTAATGTGGAGTCTAACGGTAGTGTGTGTGTGTCAGGCTGAGGTGGAGTCTAACAGTAGTGTGTGTGTGTGTGTGTGTCAGGCTGAGGTGGAGTCTAACGGTAGTGTGTGTGTGTGTGTGTGTGTGTCAGGCTGAGGTGGAGTCTAACAGTAGTGTGTGTGTGTGTGTGTGTCAGGCTGAGGTGGAGTCTAACAGTAGTGTGTGTGTGTGTGTGTGTGTCAGGCTGAGGTGGAGTGTGCAGTGCAGCTGCTGCTGAAGATGAAGCAGGACTATAAGCACGTCACGGGTCAGGATTATGAGGCTGGCCGGCCGCCGACACACACACACACCGCGACGAGCCGTGATGCTGACGCCGACCCGGCTGAGGATGAGGAGGAGGAGGAAGACGAGGTCGACCCCTGGAACGTGTGCACCAGCAGCGCTAAAGGAGTCGACTACGACAAACTCATCGGTCGGTTGCTGCGACTCTGAGCGTGTGTGTGTGTGTGTGTGTGTGTGTGTGAAGCGTGTTAATAATCCGTGTGTTATATATAATCAGTGCGATTCGGCAGCTGTAAGATCGAGCAGGAGCTGGTGGACAGAATCGCCAGAGTCACGGGGAAAACACCGCATCACTTCCTGCGCAGAGGAATCTTCTTCTCACACAGGTGACATCACACACACACACACACACTCACTCACATAGTCAATCACACACACTCACTCACTCACTCACTCACTCACTCACTCACTCACTCACTCACTCACTCACTCACACTCACTCACACACTCACTCTCACTCACACACACTCACTCACTCACACACTCTCACACTTACTCACACACTCACTCACTCACTCACTCACTCACTCACACACTCACTCACTCTCTCACTCACTCACTCACTCACTCACTCACTCACTCACTCACTCTCTCACACACTCACTCACTCACTCACTCACTCACTCACTCACTCACTCACTCACTCACTCACTCACTCTCTCACTCACTCACTCACTCACACACACTCACTCACACACTCACTCTCACTCACACACACTCACTCACTCACACACTCTCACACTTACTCACACACTCACTCACTCACTCACTCACTCACACACTCACTCACTCACTCACACACTCACACACTCACTCACTCACACACACACTCACTCACTCACTCACTCACTCACACACTCACACACACACTCACTCACTCACTCACTCACTCACTCACTCACTCACTCACTCACACACTCACTCACTCACACACTCACTCACTCACTCACACACTCACTCACTCACACACTCACTCACTCACTCACACACTCGCTCGCTCACTCACTCACTCACTCACACACTCACACACTCACTCACTCACTCACACACTCACACACTCACTCACTCACACACACACTCACTCACACGCTCACTCACTCACACACTCACACACTCACTCACTCACACACACACTCACTCACTCACACACTCACTCACTCACTCACTCACACACTCACTCACTCACTCTCACTCACACACACACACACACTCACTCACTCACTCACTCACTCACTCACACACTCACTCTC
>NW_026606951.1:617500-647500 GCF_029890125.1 Rhinichthys klamathensis goyatoka | reverse complement strand
AGTCCTGGTGTTCACTACAGAGGTCATAGCATAACATATGAATAAAATGTTTGTTTCTTATGCTCTTAACAATGTGATTACATGAAGAAGAAAAACAACTTTTGAAAAAAAACGTTCTGGGCCTCAGGAGGATATAAAGATAATAGGCTACAATAACAACATAGTGTGTCTTCTGAGTGACGGTCCACCATCAGGCTAAATATAGGCTCTTTAAAGCTACACAAAATTTGTAAATGTTATTGAAATAAACAGACAGCCCACTTCCCTATTTTTCGGATTTTGGAAGATGTGTGATAACAGTTGAAATTGTTGTCGTAAAGGCAAGAGGCAAGAGTTGAAATTGTTGTAGTAAGGATTAACACACCGCTAACCCAAATGTAGACTGTCCCTCTATGTCACCTAGCAGCAGCGGCGCCGCGTCAGACACGTTTCTGGTGTGCAAAGACACAGAAAACGCGACGCAGCTGACACGCAACAGAAACGCCACGCTCACGCCACAGCCAGTGTGTCTCCGGCCTAACGAGCGTTGCTTGCTACAACACCTTGTCTTTCTAGAAGAAAATTGTCCAATTTCTACAGTATGTTGGTTCTGATCTACTTCCTAAAGGAAATAAGCCTTTCATTTATTTGTTATTGTTTAGTTCAACTTGATGAGTCACAACACAATGTGATGTATTCATTTCTGTGTTCTACAGAACATAAGCTACATACAAATAATTGTGAAGTTATAACTACACGACACAGAAAGTGCTTTGAGTTGTTGTTACTCAATAAAAGAGTTAAGTGATTCAGCAGCTGACTTTTTTTAATACTGCAAACACTTTGTAGTGTATTTTCGTTTACTGTTGTGAAATGGAAAATCAATAATCGCTAATCGAGAATCGTTAATAATCGAAAATCGACTGTAATCGAATCGGGACTTCAATAATCGTAATCGAATCGAATCGGGAAATCAGACAGATTAACCACCCCTAGTCAGAACGCCCTCTGGGTGTGCCGATAGTCTGAATCCCATATAGAATCAAGCCAATCCATTGGCTGATGGCGCGGGCGCCGCATCGACGCACTTACGTCGTCATATTATGTTGGCGCGCGCGCGCCGTCTGCTCCTCAGATTTCTCTGCCGAAAAAGGAAGCTGGTCGGCAGCGCGAGGAGCTTGGCAGCGTCTCGTTCCCTATTGAGAGATATGTTACACCAGTAACCAGAGATGTTCTCTTTCATAGGTTCACTCAACGCTGCGGAGCTAAGAAGCAGTGGATTTGTAGGCTGCTGTATCACGTGCCGTTTGAACTGACGCGCTACAGCGATCTGTCACATTTCAAAGAGCCAAAACGTTATTTATTGTGTGAATCTCGTAAAAATATTGACAGAATCTGACAGCTGTGAGTTTGTTCCATATCAAAAGTAACCTTCTCTGTCTTGTCTGTCTTGTCTGTCAGTGTCCTCTTTGTCCGCGATTTCTCTGTGTGAAAAGGGTCATTTGCGTGAGTCTCACGGTCAATGCGTGAGAGTTGGCAGCTCTGCCTGCTAGTAATCTCTATTAATCTCCAGTATTATTACATTGTTTGATACAATATTGTTTCATCTGATATTATGCAAATATGAATTTTTATTTTATATTGGTTTTATTATTACCATATGTTACTTGTATTTATATTGTTTAAAGATTTAAGTTAATATTGTGTCCAGTTTGGCCCTGTAAATTAAAGGGTATTATTTTTTGATAAAGTGTGTGCGGTTTCATTTTCTTAAGTACCGTTTCAAGAACCGTTTAAGCACCGGAACCGTTTAAAAAATACCGAGTAGGTACTGGTATCGGATAAAACCCAACCGATACCCAACCCTATCTATCACACAGCTGTAATCTGCTGAAGTGTCTATATCACACAGCTGTAATCTGCTGAAGTGTCTATATCACACAGCTGTAATCTGCTGAAGTGTCTATATCACACAGCTGTAATCTGCTGAAGTGTCTATATCACACAGCTGTAATCTGCTGAAGTGTCTATATCACACAGCTGTAATCTGATGAAGTGTCTATATCACACAGCTGTAATCTGATGAAGTGTCTATCACACAGCTGTAATCTGCTGAAGTGTCTATCACACAGCTGTAATCTGCTGAAGTGTCTATATCACACAGCTGTAATCTGCTGAAGTGTCTATATCACACAGCTGTAATCTGCTGAAGTGTCTATATCACACAGCTGTAATCTGCTGAAGTGTCTATATCACACAGCTGTAATCTGCTGAAGTGTCTATCACACAGCTGTAATCTGCTGAAGTGTCTATATCACACAGCTGTAATCTGATGAAGTGTCTATATCACACAGCTGTAATCTGCTGAAGTGTCTATATCACACAGCTGTAATCTGCTGAAGTGTCTATATCACACAGCTGTAATCTGCTGAAGTGTCTATCACACAGCTGTAATCTGCTGAAGTGTCTATCACACAGCTGTAATCTGCTGAAGTCTCTATATCACACAGCTGTAATCTGCTGAAGTGTCTATATCACACAGCTGTAATCTGCTGAAGTGTCTATCACACAGCTGTAATCTGCTGAAGTGTCTATCACACAGCTGTAATCTGCTGAAGTCTCTATATCACACAGCTGTAATCTGCTGAAGTGTCTATATCACACAGCTGTAATCTGCTGAAGTGTCTATATCACACAGCTGTAATCTGCTGAAGTGTCTATCACACAGCTGTAATCTGCTGAAGTGTCTATCACACAGCTGTAATCTGCTGAAGTGTCTATATCACACAGCTGTAATCTGCTGAAGTGTCTATATCACACAGCTGTAATCTGCTGAAGTGTCTATATCACACAGCTGTAATCTGCTGAAGTGTCTATATCACACAGCTGTAATCTGCTGAAGTGTCTATATCACACAGCTGTAATCTGCTGAAGTGTCTATATCACACAGCTGTAATCTGATGAAGTGTCTATATCACACAGCTGTAATCTGCTGAAGTGTCTATATCACACAGCTGTAATCTGATGAAGTGTCTATATCACACAGCTGTAATCTGCTGAAGTGTCTATATCACACAGCTGTAATCTGCTGAAGTGTCTATATCACACAGCTGTAATCTGATGAAGTGTCTATATCACACAGCTGTAATCTGCTGAAGTGTCTATATCACACAGCTGTAATCTGCTGAAGTGTCTATATCACACAGCTGTAATCTGCTGAAGTGTCTATATCACACAGCTGTAATCTGCTGAAGTGTCTATATCACACAGCTGTAATCTGCTGAAGTGTCTATATCACACAGCTATAATCTGCTGAAGTGTCTATATCACACAGCTGTAATCTGCTGAAGTGTCTATCACACAGCTGTAATCTGCTGAAGTGTCTATATCACACAGCTGTAATCTGCTGAAGTGTCTATCACACAGCTGTAATCTGCTGAAGTGTCTATCACACAGCTGTAATCTGATGAAGTGTCTATATCACACAGCTGTAATCTGATGAAGTGTCTATATCACACAGCTGTAATCTGATGAAGTGTCTATATCACACAGCTGTAATCTGCTGAAGTGTCTATATCACACAGCTGTAATCTGATGAAGTGTCTATATCACACAGCTGTAATCTGCTGAAGTGTCTATATCACACAGCTGTAATCTGCTGAAGTGTCTATATCACACAGCTGTAATCTGATGAAGTGTCTATATCACACAGCTGTAATCTACTGAAGTGTCTATATCACACAGCTGTAATCTGCTGAAGTGTCTATATCACACAGCTGTAATCTGCTGAAGTGTCTATATCACACAGCTGTAATCTGCTGAAGTGTCTATATCACACAGCGGTAATCTGATGAAGTGTCTATATCACACAGCTGTAATCTACTGAAGTGTCTATATCACACAGCTGTAATCTGCTGAAGTGTCTATATCACACAGCTGTAATCTGCTGAAGTGTCTATATCACACAGCTGTAATCTGCTGAAGTGTCTATATCACACAGCTGTAATCTGCTGAAGTGTCTATATCACACAGCTGTAATCTGCTGAAGTGTCTATATCACACAGCTGTAATCTGCTGAAGTGTCTATATCACACAGCTGTAATCTGCTGAAGTGTCTATATCACACAGCTGTAATCTGCTGAAGTGTCTATATCACACAGCTGTAATCTGCTGAAGTGTCTATATCACACAGCTGTAATCTGCTGAAGTGTCTATATCACACAGCTGTAATCTGCTGAAGTGTCTATATCACACAGCTGTAATCTGCTGAAGTGTCTATATCACACAGCTGTAATCTGCTGAAGTGTCTATATCACACAGCTGTAATCTGCTGAAGTGTCTATATCACACAGCTGTAATCTGATGAAGTGTCTATATCACACAGCTGTAATCTGATGAAGTGTCTATATCACACAGCTGTAATCTGCTGAAGTGTCTATATCACACAGCTGTAATCTGATGAAGTGTCTATATCACACAGCTGTAATCTGCTGAAGTGTCTATATCACACAGCTGTAATCTGCTGAAGTGTCTATATCACACAGCTGTAATCTGCTGAAGTGTCTATATCACACAGCTGTAATCTGCTGAAGTGTCTATATCACACAGCTGTAATCTGCTGAAGTGTCTATATCACACAGCTGTAATCTGCTGAAGTGTCTATATCACACAGCTGTAATCTGATGAAGTGTCTATATCACACAGCTGTAATCTGCTGAAGTGTCTATATCACACAGCTGTAATCTGATGAAGTGTCTATATCACACAGCTGTAATCTGATGAAGTGTCTATATCACACAGCTGTAATCTGCTGAAGTGTCTATATCACACAGCTGTAATCTGCTGAAGTGTCTATCACACAGCTGTAATCTGCTGAAGTGTCTATATCACACAGCTGTAATCTGCTGAAGTGTCTATATCACACAGCTGTAATCTACTGAAGTGTCTATATCACACAGCTGTAATCTGATGAAGTGTCTATCACACAGCTGTAATCTACTGAAGTGTCTATATCACACAGCTGTAATCTGCTGAAGTGTCTATATCACACAGCTGTAATCTGCTGAAGTGTCTATATCACACAGCTGTAATCTGCTGAAGTGTCTATATCACACAGATGTAATCTGCTGAAGTGTCTATATCACACAGCTGTAATCTGCTGAAGTGTCTATATCACACAGCTGTAATCTGCTGAAGTGTCTATATCACACAGCTGTAATCTGCTGAATGGAGGTGTTCTAACCCTAAACTGCTGGTTCTGCTGCTTTCACAGGGCGAGTCCTGCGTTCTACAGGAACGTGGTGAAGGT
The DNA here is from genome assembly GCF_029890125.1 of Rhinichthys klamathensis goyatoka. Lineage (NCBI taxonomy): Eukaryota > Metazoa > Chordata > Actinopteri > Cypriniformes > Leuciscidae > Rhinichthys > Rhinichthys klamathensis. Next base: position 642,213 of record NW_026606951.1, on the reverse strand, counting down.
CCAGAAGCACGTGACGTTTAACCAGGTCAAAGGCATCTTCGGGTTCACAGACAGCGACTGTATCGGTGAGCAGAGCCGCTTCTTCTGAACGCTTGATCCGCTGTTCGTCCGACGCGTTTAATCGCGTGTGTTTGCAGGCAAGATCAGTTTCCCGGCCATCCAAGCGGCTCCGTCCTTCAGCAACTCGTTCCCGCAGATCTTCGGGGAGCGGAGCGACGTTCAGTGTCTCATCCCGTGTGCCATCGATCAGGTGAGTGTGTGTGTGAGAGTGAGTGTGTGTGTGTGCCATCGATCAGGTGAGTGTGTGTGTGAGAGTGAGTGCGTGTGTGTGTGTGTGTGTGTGCCATCGATCCGGTGAGTGTGTGTGTGTGTGTGCCATCGATCAGGTGAGTGTGTGTGTGAGAGTGAGTGCGTGTGTGTGTGTGTGCCATCGATCAGGTGAGTGTGTTTGTGAGTGTGTGTGTGTGTGTATGCCATCGATCAGGTGAGTGTGTGTGTGCCATCGATCAGGTGAGTGTGTGTGTGTGAGAGTGTGTGTGTGTGTGAGTCAGTGTGTGAGAGAAATAGAGTGAGTGAGTGTGTGTGTGTGTGTGTGTGTGCCATCGATCAGGTGAGACGCTCGAATAACACACGCTTTTACACTCTCTGAACTGCCGTGTGAAATGATTGGCTAGTTTGGGAAACGGCACAGGCCAGCGCCACCTACTGGCCAAACCAGGACGAATAACAGCTTTAACAAACCAACTGCAAATGTTTTCATCTGTTAAATCCACTAATGAGCTGTGATGTTGTGAAGTGCTGCTGAACGTCACATGGTCTGTTCCTCAGGATCCGTACTTCCGGATGACGCGCGACGTGGCTCCGCGGATCGGCTATCTGAAGCCGGCTCTGCTCCACTCCACGTTCTTCCCGGCGCTTCAGGGCGCGCAGACCAAGATGAGCGCTAGCGACGCCAACTCCTCCATCTTCCTCACAGACACGGCCAAACAGATCAAGAACAAGGTGCCGTCACCATCACAACTGAACTAGCGGCAACTCGAGACGAGTCCCTTCATCTATACAGCGACACACACACTCGTCTCCTTCATCTATACAGCGACACACACTCTCGTCTCCTTCATCTATACAGCGACACACACACGTCTCCTTCATCTATACAGCGACACACACACACGTCTCCTTCATCTATACAGCGACACACACTCTCGTCTCCTTCATCTATACAGCGACACACACTCTCGTCTCCTTCATCTATACAGCGACACACACTCTCGTCTCCTTCATCTATACAGCGACACACACTCTCGTCTCCTTCATCTATACAGCGACACACACTCTCGTCTCCATCTATACAGCGACACACACTCTCGTCTCGTTCATCTATACAGCGACACACACTCTCGTCTCCTTCATCTATACAGCGACACACACTCTCGTCTCCTTCATCTATACAGCGACACACACTCTCGTCTCCTTCATCTATACAGCGACACACACACGTCTCCTTCATCTATACAGCGACACACACACACGTCTCCTTCATCTATACAGCGACACACACTCTCGTCTCCTTCATCTATACAGCGACACACACTCTCGTCTCCTTCATCTATACAGCGACACACACTCTCGTCTCCTTCATCTATACAGCGACACACACACTCGTCTCCTTCATCTATACAGCGACACACACTCTCGTCTCCTTCATCTATACAGCGACACACACACGTCTCCTTCATCTATACAGCGACACACACACACGTCTCCTTCATCTATACAGCGACACACACTCTCGTCTCCTTCATCTATACAGCGACACACTCTCGTCTCCTTCATCTATACAGCGACACACACACTCGTCTCCTTCATCTATACAGCGACACACACTCTCGTCTCCATCTATACAGCGACACACACACTCGTCTCCTTCATCTATACAGCGACACACACTCTCGTCTCCTTCATCTATACAGCGACACACACTCTCGTCTCCTTCATCTATACAGCGACACACACTCTCGTCTCCTTCATCTATACAGCGACACACACTCTCGTCTCCTTCATCTATACGGCGACACACACAAACGTCAGCTTCATCTATACAGCGACACACACACACGTCTCCATCTATACAGCGACACACACACGTCTCCTTCATCTATACAGCGACACACACACGTCAGCTTCATCTATACAGCGACACACACTCTCGTCTCCTTCATCTATACAGCGACACACACTCTCGTCTCCTTCATCTATACAGGGACACACACACACGTCAGCTTCATCTATACAGCGACACACACACTCGTCTCCTTCATCTATACAGCGACACACACACTCGTCTCCTTCATCTATACAGCGACACACACTCTCGTCTCCTTCATCTATACAGCGACACACACACACGTTAGCTTCATCTATACAGCGACACACACACGTCAGCTTCATCCATACAGCGACACACACTCTCGTCTCCTTCATCTATACAGCGACACACACACTCGTCTCCTTCATCCATACAGTGACACACACACTCGTCTCCTTCATCCATACAGCGACACACACACTCGTCTCCTTCATCTATACAGCGACACACACACTCGTCTCCTTCATCTATACAGCGACACACACACTCGTCTCCTTCATCTATACAGCGACACACACACACGTCAGCTTCATCCATACAGCGACACACACACTCGTCTCCTTCATCTATACAGCGACACACACACACGTCTCCTTCATCTATACAGCGACACACACACACGTCAGCTTCATCTATACAGCGACACACACACTCGTCTCCTTCATCTATACAGCGACACACACACGTCTCCTTCATCTATACAGCGACACACACACACGTCAGCTTCATCTATACAGCGACACACACACACGTCTCCTTCATCTATACAGCGACACACACACACGTCAGCTTCATCTATACAGCGACACACACACTCGTCTCCTTCATCCATACAGCGACACACACACTCGTCTCCTTCATCTATACAGCGACACACACACACGTCTCCTTCATCTATACAGCGACACACACACACGTCAGCTTCATCTATACAGCGACACACACACTCGTCTCCTTCATCCATACAGCGACACACACACTCGTCTCCTTCATCTATACAGCGACACACACACTCGTCTCCTTCATCTATACAGCGACACACACACTCGTCTCCTTCATCTATACAGCGACACACACACACGTCAGCTTCATCCATACAGCGACACACACACTCGTCTCCTTCATCCATACAGCGACACACACACTCGTCTCCTTCATCTATACAGCGACACACACACTCGTCTCCTTCATCTATACAGCGACACACACACTCGTCTCCTTCATCTATACAGCGACACACACACACGTCAGCTTCATCTATACAGCGACACACACACTCGTCTCCTTCATCTATACAGCGACACACACACTCGTCTCCTTCATCTATACAGCGACACACACACACTCGTCTCCATCTATACAGTGACACACACACACGTCAGCTTCATCCATACAGCGACACACACTCTCGTCTCCTTCATCTATACAGCGACACACACACTCGTCTCCTTCATCTATACAGCGACACACACACACGTCTCCTTCATCTATACAGCGACACACACACACGTCAGCTTCATCTATACAGCGACACACACACACGTCAGCTTCATCTATACAGCGACACACACACACGTCTCCTTCATCTATACAGCGACACACACACACGTCAGCTTCATCTATACAGCGACACACACACACGTCAGCTTCATCCATACAGCGACACACACACGTCAGCTTCATCTATACAGCGACACACACACACGTCTCCTTCATCTATACAGCGACACACACACTCGTCTCCTTCATCTATACAGCGACACACACACACGTCTCCATCTATACAGCGACACACACACACGTCAGCTTCATCTATACAGCGACACACACACACGTCAGCTTCATCTATACAGCGACACACACACACGTCTCCTTCATCTATACAGCGACACACACACACGTCAGCTTCATCTATACAGCGACACACACACACGTCAGCTTCATCCATACAGCGACACACACACGTCAGCTTCATCTATACAGCGACACACACACACGTCTCCTTCATCTATACAGCGACACACACTCTCGTCTCCTTCATCTATACAGCGACACACACTCTCGTCTCCTTCATCTATACAGCGACACACACTCTCGTCTCCTTCATCTATACAGCGACACACACTCTCGTCTCCTTCATCTATACAGCGACACACACTCTCGTCTCCTTCATCTATACGGCGACACACACACACGTCAGCTTCATCTATACAGCGACACACACTCTCGTCTCCTTCATCTATACAGCGACACACACTCTCGTCTCCTTCATCTATACAGGGACACACACACACGTCAGCTTCATCTATACAGCGACACACACACTCGTCTCCTTCATCTATACAGCGACACACACACTCGTCTCCTTCATCTATACAGCGACACACACTCTCGTCTCCTTCATCTATACAGCGACACACACACACGTTAGCTTCATCTATACAGCGACACACACACGTCAGCTTCATCCATACAGCGACACACACTCTCGTCTCCTTCATCTATACAGCGACACACACACTCGTCTCCTTCATCCATACAGTGACACACACACTCGTCTCCTTCATCCATACAGCGACACACACACTCGTCTCCTTCATCTATACAGCGACACACACACTCGTCTCCTTCATCTATACAGCGACACACACACTCGTCTCCTTCATCTATACAGCGACACACACACACGTCAGCTTCATCCATACAGCGACACACACACTCGTCTCCTTCATCTATACAGCGACACACACACGTCTCCTTCATCTATACAGCGACACACACACACGTCAGCTTCATCTATACAGCGACACACACACTCGTCTCCTTCATCTATACAGCGACACACACACGTCTCCTTCATCTATACAGCGACACACACACACGTCAGCTTCATCTATACAGCGACACACACACACGTCTCCTTCATCTATACAGCAACACACACACACGTCAGCTTCATCTATACAGCGACACACACACTCGTCTCCTTCATCCATACAGCGACACACACACTCGTCTCCTTCATCTATACAGCGACACACACACACGTCTCCTTCATCTATACAGCGACACACACACACGTCTCCTTCATCTATACAGCGACACACACACACGTCTCCTTCATCTATACAGCGACACACACACACGTCAGCTTCATCTATACAGCGACACACACACACGTCTCCTTCATCTATACAGCGACACACACACACGTCAGCTTCATCTATACAGCGACACACACACACGTCAGCTTCATCCATACAGCGACACACACACTCGTCTCCTTCATCCATACAGCGACACACACACTCGTCTCCTTCATCTATACAGCGACACACACACTCGTCTCCTTCATCTATACAGCGACACACACACTCGTCTCCTTCATCTATACAGCGACACACACACACGTCAGCTTCATCCATACAGCGACACACACTCTCGTCTCCATCTATACAGCGACACACACACTCGTCTCCTTCATCTATACAGCGACACACACACACGTCTCCTTCATCTATACAGCGACACACACACTCGTCTCCTTCATCTATACAGCGACACACACACGTCTCCTTCATCTATACAGCGACACACACACACGTCAGCTTCATCTATACAGCGACACACACACACGTCTCCTTCATCTATACAGCGACACACACACACGTCAGCTTCATCTATACAGCGACACACACACACGTCAGCTTCATCTATACAGCGACACACACACACGTCTCCTTCATCTATACAGCGACACACACACACGTCAGCTTCATCTATACAGCGACACACACACACGTCAGCTTCATCCATACAGCGACACACACACGTCAGCTTCATCTATACAGCGACACACACACACGTCTCCTTCATCTATACAGCGACACACACTCTCGTCTCCTTCATCTATACAGGGACACACACACTCGTCTCCTTCATCTATACAGCGACACACACTCTCGTCTCCTTCATCTATACAGGGACACACACACACTTCAGCTTCATCTATACAGGGACACACACACTCGTCTCCTTCATCTATACAGCGACACACACTCTCGTCTCCTTCATCTATACAGGGACACACACACACGTCAGCTTCATCTATACAGCGACACACACACGTCAGCTTCATCCATACAGCGACACACACACGTCAGCTTCATCTATACAGCGACACACACACGTCAGCTTCATCTATACAGCGACACACACACGTCTCCTTCATCTATACAGCGACACACACACGTTAGCTTCATCTATACAGCGACACACACACGTCAGCTTCATCTATACAGCGACACACACACGTCAGCTTCATCCATACAGCGACACACACACGTCAGCTTCATCTATACAGCGACACACACACGTCAGCTTCATCTATACAGCGACACACACACGTCAGCTTCATCTATACAGCGACACACACACGTCAGCTTCATCTATACAGCGACACACACACGTCAGCTTCATCTATACAGCGACACACACACGTCAGCTTCATCTATACAGCGACACACACACGTCAGCTTCATCCATACAGCGACACACACACGTCAGCTTCATCTATACAGCGACACACACACGTCAGCTTCATCTATACAGCGACACACACACGTCAGCTTCATCTATACAGCGACACACACACACGTCAGCTTCATCCATACAGCGACACACACACGTCAGCTTCATCTATACAGCGACACACACACGTCAGCTTCATCCATACAGCGACACACACACGTCAGCTTCATCTATACAGCGACACACACACACGTCAGCTTCATCTATACAGCGACACACACACACGTCAGCTTCATCTATACAGCGACACACACACGTCTCCTTCATCTATACAGCGACACACACACGTCAGCTTCATCTATACAGCGACACACACTCTCGTCTCCTTCATCTATACAGCGCTTTAACAGTATAGAGTTTCACAGCAGCTTTACAGTGATAACAGGAGATTACAGTAACAGAGAGTGTTTAGGCTTTACAGCAGCTCTAGAATACAGTTATTGTCCAGATAAAGTTAGTTTTGATTGATTCACTTCCGTTGCAGAGATCATTAGTGATTAACTTAGCGGCCGCTCACTCGCACACTACAGTGTTTGGCTCGAGAACGCAAATGTTTCCATGTGACCTGGAGTTTGACGAGCTGTATCTGTGCAGAGGAGACGGGAAGGAGAGGTTATAACACATGACATTGAGTCACACGCGCTCTTCTTACTGCAGGTCAACAAACACGCGTTCTCCGGCGGGAAGGACACGGTCGAGGAACACCGGAAGCTCGGCGGGAATCCAGATGTGGACGTTTCCTTCATGTATCTCACGTTCTTCCTGGAAGACGACGAACAGCTGGAGAAGATCCGGCAGGTGAGAGCAAACACTGATGACGTCATCACACAGCCAAACCACACACACACACACACACACACCTGACACTACAGTTCACTTCTGTGAGTGAGGAGAGCAAGTGATATAAAGTGAGATATTATACTCAAATATTTAGTGACTACCAGTAAAAGCTATAGAAATCTGGGAGCAGAACTGATTCCTCCACTTTGAGCTGATGATGTTTTGCTGAAGTGTGTTTTCTGTAATTGCTAATGCTCTTTTTACACACACACTGAACAACATGAAGCATTGCTTGGTCACTGGTTGAGCTAAACTGGTATTATCTAATTGTGTAGTTAAATTTACCAGCTGACAGATATTCAACATAATTCATGTGTGAGAGTCTAACAGAAGGACGGACAAAACCAGTCAAATATCCACTGAGTTCTGCTCATATTTATCACCATTTTCTAAACTATAGTGAATAACCTGATAATGTGAGAAATGTTGGAGCTGTGTGTGTGTGTGTTGAAGCTGTGTGTGTGTTGAAGCTGTGTGTGTGTTGAAGCTGTGTGTGTGTTGGAGCTGTGTGAGTGTGTGTTGAAGCTGTGTGAGTGTGTGTGTGTGTGTTGGAGCTGTGTGAGTGTGTGTTGAAGCTGTGTGTGTGTTGGAGCTGTGTGAGTGTGTGTTGAAGCTGTGTGTGTGTTGGAGCTGTGTGAGTGTGTGTTGGAGCTGTGTGAGTGTGTGTTGAAGCTGTGTGTGTGTTGGAGCTGTGTGTGTGTGTGTGAGTGTTGGAGCTGTGGGTGTGTGTGTGTGTGAGTGTTGGAGCTGTGTGTGTGTGTGTGTGTGTGTGTGTGAGTGTTGGAGCTGTGTGTGTGTGTGTGTGTGAGTGTTGGAGCTGTGTGTGTGTGTGAGTGTGTGTGTGTGTGTGTGTGTGTGAGTGTTGGAGCTGTGTGTGTGAGTGTTGGAGCTGTGTGTGTGTGTGTGTGTGTGTGTGTGTGTGTGTTGGAGCTGTGTGTGTTGGAGCTGTGTGAGTGTGTGTTGAAGCTGTGTGTGTGTGTGTGTGTTGGAGCTGTGTGTGTGTGTGTGAGTGTTGGAGCTGTGGGTGTGTGTGTGTGTGTGTGAGTGTTGGAGCTGTGTGTGTGTGTGTGTGAGTGTTGGAGCTGTGTGTGTGTGTGTGTGTGTGTGTGTGAGTGTTGGAGCTGTGTGTGTGAGTGTTGGAGCTGTGTGTGTGTGTGTGTGTGTGTGTGTGTGAGTGTTGGAGCTGTGTGAGTGATGTTGTGTGACTGTACACACTGAAAGTAAAAGTATGACCTGTAAATGAGTGCGTGTGTGTTGGAGCTGTGTGTGTGTGTGTGTGTGTGTTGGAGCTGTGTTTGAGTGTTGGAGCTGTGTGTGAGTGTTGGAGCTGTGTGTATGTGTGTGTTGGAGCTGTGTGTGTGTGTGTGTGTGTGTTGGAGCTGTGTGTGTGTGTGTGTGTTGGAGCTGTGTGTGTGTGTGTGTGTTGGAGCTGTGTGAGTGTGTGTGTTGGAGCCGTGTGTGTGTGTGTGTGTTGGAGCTGTGTGTGTGTGTGTGTGTGTGTTGGAGCTGTGTGTGTGTGTGTTGTGTGACTGTACTCACTGAAAGTAAAAGCATGACCTGTAAATGAGTGTGTGTGTGTGTGTGTCAGGACTACAGGAGCGGCGCGCTGCTCACCGGCGAGCTGAAGAAGCGTTTGATCGAGACGCTCCAGCCGATGATCGCCGCGCATCAGGAGAGACGCAAGCTGGTGACCGACGAGACCGTGCGACACTTCATGACCCCGCGCGAGCTGCGCTTCACCCGCTAAACCACACGCATCCTCGCGGAGGTGAAGCCGCTGCCCTCGCGCGTGTGTGATGGAGAGACGGCGCACTGATGCTGTACGTGCTCTGCTGGCTCTGTGGACACTCGCTGTAGACGCACGAGCTCCACACCGCTGGGATTAAAGGGTTAACTCACTCACACTCGCTCTGTTTCCATCAAACTACTTTCATTTGGATATCGCATAACAAAACGCTGGATTGAAATGACAAAATGAGCATAAATTATAAAAATGCTTAAATACATTTTTATCCTATAAGAAGACGTGCCCATAAAATATGATTGAAACACATTTACTGAATAAATCCCTCAAACCTCATGTGACTCCGCGTCAGCTGTGATTGGATAACTGGAGTAACCAGTGGACCAATGGCGTCGCAGCGTCTCTAATGTTGGTTTGGTGTTTCTGAAACGCTGGAGTCGGAGTGTGTGATCAGAGTAATGTGGTGTAATCCCTCCAGAAGCGTCTCACACACACACTCGTTCATGATGACGCTCGACACACACTCGTTCATGATGACGCTCGACACACACTCGTTCATGATGACGCTCGACACACACTCGTTCATGATGACGCTCGACACACACTCGTTCATGATGACGCTCGACACACACTCGCTCATGATGACGCTCGACACACACTCGTTCATGATGACGCTCGACGCACACTCGTTCATGATGACGCTCGACACACACTCGTTCATGATGACGCTCGACACACACTCGTTCATGATGACGCTCGACACACACTCGTTCATGATGACGCTCGACACACACTCGCTCATGATGACGCTCGACACACACTCGCTCATGATGACGCTCGACACACACTCGTTCATGATGACGCTCGACACACACTCGTTCATGATGACGCTCGACGCACACTCGTTCATGATGACGCTCGACACACACTCGTTCATGATGACGCTCGACACACACTCGTTCATGATGACGCTCGACACACACTCGTTCATGATGACGCTCGACGCACACTCGTTCATGATGACGCTCGACACACACTCGTTCATGATGACGCTCGACGCACACTCGTTCATGATGACGCTCGACACACACTCGTTCATGATGACGCTCGACGCACACTCGTTCATGATGACGCTCGACACACACTCGTTCATGATGACGCTCGACACACACTCGTTCATGATGACGCTCGACACACACTCGTTCATGATGACGCTCGACACACACTCGTTCATGATGACGCTCGACACACACTCGTTCATGATGACGCTCGACGCACACTCGCTCATGATGACGCTCGACGCACACTCGTTCATGATGACGCTCGACGCACACTCGTTCATGATGACGCTCGACACACACTCGTTCATGATGACGCTCGACACACACTCGTTCATGATGACGCTCGACACACACTCGTTCATGATGACGCTCGACGCACACTCGTTCATGATGACGCTCGACACACACTCGTTCATGATGACGCTCGACGCACACTCGTTCATGATGACGCTCGACACACACTCGTTCATGATGACGCTCGACGCACACTCGTTCATGATGACGCTCGACACACACTCGTTCATGATGACGCTCGACACACACTCGTTCATGATGACGCTCGACACACACTCGTTCATGATGACGCTCGACGCACACTCGCTCATGATGACGCTCGACGCACACTCGTTCATGATGACGCTCGACGCACACTCGCTCATGATGACGCTCGACGCACACTCGTTCATGATGACGCTCGACACACACTCGTTCATGATGACGCTCGACGCACACTCGTTCATGATGACGCTCGACACACACTCGTTCATGATGACGCTCGACACACACTCGTTCATGATGACGCTCGACACACACTCGTTCATGATGACGCTCGACGCACACTCGCTCATGATGACGCTCGACGCACACTCGTTCATGATGACGCTCGACGCACACTCGCTCATGATGACGCTCGACGCACACTCGTTCATGATGACGCTCGACACACACTCGTTCATGATGACGCTCGACACACACTCGCTCATGATGACGCTCGACGCACACTCGTTCATGATGACGCTCGACACACACTCGCTCATGATGACGCTCGACGCACACTCGTTCATGATGACGCTCGACGCACACTCGTTCATGATGACGCTCGACGCACACTCGTTCATGATGACGCTCGACGCACACTCGTTCATGATGACGCTCGACGCACACTCGTTCATGATGACGCTCGACACACACTCGTTCATGATGACGCTCGACACACACTCGTTCATGATGACGCTCGACACACACTCGTTCATGATGACGCTCGACACACACTCGTTCATGATGACGCTCGACACACACTCGTTCATGATGACGCTCGACACACACTCGTTCATGATGACGCTCGACACACACTCGCTTATGATGACGCTCGACACACACTCGTTCATGATGACGCTCGACACACACTCGTTCATGATGACGCTCGACACACACTCGCTCATGATGACGCTCGACACACACTCGTTTATGATGACGCTCGACACACACTCGCTCATGATGACGCTCGACACACTCGCTCATGATGACGCTCGACACACACTCGCTCATGATGACGCTCGACACACTCGCTCATGATGACGCTCGACACACTCGCTCATGATGGCGCTCGTTCATGATGGAGGGAGAACAGCCCGAGTGCAGAAACACACTTTTATTACTGATATTTGAGCCAGTTTCCCAGGAAGTGACGATGATGTTCACATTAAACACATGAGATGGAAACACTGCGTTATTCTCAAATGTATTCGGCAACATTCCAGTTAAACTCCCAGCTTTAGATGTAAACACAGCTGACTCGTGTGTGTTTAACAGGGACTCGCACGACTGAAGTCTCAGAGGACAGTAGTTAGAGAGTTTGAGTTCAAACCCTCACATGATGCTCTTCAGCATCTGAGGTAGACACTGCAAAACACTCAAATACACATTAATGCCAATGATACACATTCATGAGTGACACACACACACACACACACGATATTAAACATTGTGCAGGATCCAGAACTTGTGCAAAGGGAAGATGTGCGCCTGATGTTCAGGACGCTGGGCGCAGAAAGCGGACCACCAGTTCGTACGTGGCGAAGACGGACATGTTGACGGGAAAGGCGCGGATGCAGTTGAGCGTCAGGCCTCTGAACAGGACGGCCAGGCCTTCGGTCCGCACGCTGTGTGTGACGCAGTGGAAGAACCCTCTGTAGAGCCGGCCGCTCACGCCGGACACCTGCAGACGGGCCTTGATCACGTCCATCGGCGTCCCGACGGCCCAGCCACACATCCCAGAGACCCCACCGGCCAGCAGAACCACCGGCCAGCCTGAGAACACACACACACACACTGCCGTCACTCCGGCCACACACAACCCTAGCGTTCTTCTCTCACTTTATACCAAAAAGGTTCCATATAAGGAGAGATGTCTTCAATTATTGCATAACACTTTCATGTTTAATGGGGTTTTTCAATTCTTTCTAGTGATAAAGTATCATTACGAGCTGCTTAATTCATAAAATTCAATTAAAATTAAAAATGAATTAGAACTAAGTTTATCGATTAAAACTAAATCCATAAAATGATCAGTTGATGGAAACCTGAAAGGTTCTATAAATGAAGCAAAGTCCTCTGGTACAAGATCTACAGGCTTTCATAGCCAACCTCGGAAGTCGGGGAAGGTCTCGTTTTTTAAAGGGGACCTATTATGCAAAATTCACTCTTATATTGTTTTTGAACATGTTTATGTGTCGGCAGTTTGTGTACACAACCATTGTGGTAAAAATCAATCCACTTCGTTTGATATTTTCCTCATAAATCTGAAACAGTGTCTCAAAATGAGCCGTTAAGGAATGTGACATCACATTGCACAGGCCCCGCCCACATCTGCTGACAGACTCCACCCTATTAGCATAGGCCCGCCCACGACTGCTGACAGACTCCGCCCTATTAGCATAGACCCACCCACGACTGCTGACAGACTCCGCCCTATTAGCATAGACTCCGCCCACGACTGCTGACAGACTCCGCCCTATTAGCATAGACCCGCCTACGACTGCTGACAGACTCCGCCTATTAGCAAAGACCCACCCACGACTGCTGACAGGCTCCGCCTATTAGCATAGACCCGCCCACGACTGCTGACAGACTCCGCCCTATTAGCATAGGCCCGCCCACGAATGCTGACAGACTCCGCCCTATTAGCATAGACCAGCCCACGACTGCTGACAGACTCCGCCCTATTAGCATAGACCCGGCCACGACTGCTGACAGACTCCGCCCTATTAGCATAGACCCGGCCACGACTGCTGACAGACTCCGCTCTATTAGCATAGACCCGGCCACGAATGCTGACTGACTTCCCCCTATTAGCATAGACCCGCCCACGACTGCTGACAGACTCCGCCCCATTAGCATAGGCCCGCCCACGAATGCTGACTGACTTCGCCCTATTAGCATAGACCCGCCCACGACTGCTGACAGACTCCGCCTATTAGCATAGACCCGCCCACGACTGCTGACAGACTCCACACTATTAGCATAGACCTGCCCACGACTGCTGACAGACTCCGCCCTATTAGCATAGACCTGCCCACGACTGCTGACAGACTCTACCCTATTAGCATAGACCCGGCCACGACTGCTGACAGACTCCGCTCTATTAGCATAGACCCGGCCACGAATGCTGACTGACTTCCCCCTATTAGCATAGACCCACCCACGACTGCTGACAGACTCCGCCCCATTAGCATAGGCCCGCCCACGAATGCTGACTGACTTCGCCCTATTAGCATAGACCCGCCCACGACTGCTGACAGACTCCGCCTATTAGCATAGACCCGCCCACGACTGCTGACAGACTCCACACTATTAGCATAGACCTGCCCACGACTGCTGACCGACTTCACCCTATTAGCATAGACCTGCCCACGACTGCTGACAGACTCCACACTATTAGCATAGACCTGCCCACGACTGCTGACCGACTTCACCCTATTAGCATAGACCCGCCCACAACTGCTGACAGACTCCGCCCTATTAGCATAGATCCGCCCACGACTGCTGACAGACTCTACCCTATTAGCATAGACTCCGCCCACGACTGCTGACTGACTCCGCCCTATTAGCATAGATCCGCCCACGACTCCTGACAGACTCCGCCCTATTAGCATAGACCCGCCCACGACTGCTGACCGACTTCACCCTATTAGCATAGATCCGCCCACAACTGCTGACAGACTCCGACCTATTAGCATAGACCCGCCCACAACTGCTGACCGACTTCACCCTATTAGCATAGACCCGCCCACAACTGTTGACAGACTCCGCCCTATTAGCATAGACCCGCCCACAACTGCTGACAGACTCCGGCCTATTAGCATAGATCCGCCCACGACTGCTGACAGACTCCGGCCTATTAGCATAGACCCGCCCACGACTGCTGACCGACTTCACCCTATTAGCATAGACCCGCCCACGACTGCTGACAGACTCCGCCCTATTAGCATAGACCCGCCCACGACTGCTGACCGACTTCACCCTATTAGCATAGACCCGCCCACAACTGCTGACCGACTTCACCCTATTAGCATAGACCCGCCCACAACTGCTGACAGACTCCGCCCTATTAGCATAGATCCGCCCACGACTGCTGACAGACTCCGCCCTATTAGCATAGACCCGCCCACGACTGCTGACCGACTTCACCCTATTAGCATAGACCCGTCCACAACTGCTGACCGACTTCACCCTATTAGCATAGACCCGCCCACAACTGCTGACAGACTCCGCCCTATTAGCATAGATCCGCCCACGACTGCTGACAGACTCCGCCCTATTAGCATAGACCCGCCCACGACTGCGGACAGGCTCCGCCTATTAGCATAGACCCACCCACGACTGCGGACAGGCTCCGCCTATTAGCATAGACCCGCCCACGACTGCTGACAGACTCCGCCTATTAGCATAGATCCGCCCACAGTGAGCTGCACACAGTCTGCATGTTTATGTCCTCGCCGGAACATTTAACTGCAGAATTAAAGTACGAAATCTATCCTTATTAAAGCTACTAAAGTACTTCAGTCCAGAGCAGTGAGGGAGTTTACGGTTTTCTTTAGTGGTTTGATTCATATTAACAGCTTATATAGCAGTATGTTCTGTGTATTGCACTGTCTTTAATTAAACACGGGGAAAGCCAGATTTAGCTGATATGTCCCTGTAAGATCTTCCGATGGGGTCTTACCCGGCGGCTGGTTCTCTGCAGACAGCGCATCACAGATGCTGTTGTAAGTGAGGAAGTAAGTGGCGAACGAGGGTCCGTCTCGCAGCGCTAGCGCGGCAGAACCCTTATAAAGACCCAGCGGACCCTCGTCTCGGGCGATTCTGAGCAGGCAGTGCAGCGGGCCACCGTACCGCCGGCCTTCAGCCTGACACTGCAGACGGACCTTCACCATGTCTGCGGGAGACATCACCAGCACCTGCACACACACACACACACACGCTGGAGACCCAACGCTGGACAATAGAGACACCAGAATAACTATATTCATGATTCTGAAGCTGAAATACAGGATTATTTTATTTTTACTGGTAACATCAGATATCTGGCATTATCAGGACCCACAAATATTCCCCACTGCATTATTATACATCATATTCAACATTAGATATAGTAGTTTAATGTAGTACTGACACTAAAACTCTGTAAACGTGAATTTTTTCTCACAGTAATTTTCATTTTGGGTGAACTATATACACGACACATATTGTTGCATTTTTGTATTGCGATATATTGTGACACGATACACTGTTACACCCCTAACTCACAGTGACACACAACACGTGTTTGTGTTTGTGTGTGTGAGAACAAGCGCCACCTTGCGGTCTTTCTCTCAACACTGAGTGAGTTAACCTGCAGTTCCTCCACTGGCCACTAGAGGCCGGCTGCAGAAGAGACTCAGTCCCATAGACCTGCATGTTAAAATGCACATCTTTACACCAGAATAAAACATGTTTACAGTCTGGTACTAAAAGTGGTTTTGCTCTATATCGCTAATGTTGCCCTTCATGACGACTGTGAGGCGGGTGAATGTTTTTATAACTCATCCGTTTAAATTATATTAAGCCTTAAAGTTGTGCATAATTAACCCTCTGGGGTCCAAGGTGTTTTTGGGGTCCTTGAGATGTTTTGACATACTCTGACATTTGTGCTTTTTTCAGTTGCTTATAAACATATTACTGGCAAAGGTGTAATTACACTCTATTTAGCACACACAGGGCTACCATAATGTGTTATCAACATGTATGTACATTTTTGTATTTTTGAGAGAATATTGTTTATGCGTGGTTATTGAAAAAACTAAAACTTAAAGTTTCTGAAATAAGGCCACAAAACACATACTAAATATGTGTCCACAAGACTTTTGACTAATGGATGTTGTGGCCTAGAGTTTTTTCTTCAAAATGATCTGAAAATCATCCTGTCTTATCATTCACATAACACAATAGATTGTTTTAAATTGTGAAAAACATTTTTTTGTTTGCAAAGGCAATATGCGGATGGGCGGATCGGCCCAACCCCCTCATGAATAATTAGGCAGTTCTCACCTGAGCAGACTGCATACTAATGAGCCTTTCATTCAGGGGTGTCACACAAGAAAGAATGCAAGGACAATATATATATAAATAAATAAATATTTATATACACACACACACACACACACACATATATATATATATATATATATATATATGTGTGTGTGTGTGTGTGTGTATAAATATTTATTTATTTATATATATATATTGTCCTTGCATTCTTTCTTGTGTGACACCCCTGAATGAAAGGCTCATTAGTATATATATATATATATATATATATATATATACAAACAATCAAAATATAAATGAAAGCCAAAAGCACATTTTTAGTCACACCTTTTAGCCATCCACATACCATTTTTAGCCATCCACCGCGGAAAAAATAAACCAGTCGCATTTCAAAGTCGTACGCGAAATGACCGCCAGGTGGCGCAAAGGGATATTTAGCAAAACGTAAGTGGGGCTAATGTCTATTAACAGTAGCCTAAGGATGAAATACTACAAGTTATGGTAATTTCCAAATAAGCCTACAACAAATTGTTGGTCATACAGATAAGATATAATCTTTTAAAACTGTAAAAGGCTAAAGTAGGCCTACACTCACAGGCTAAAGACAAAACGTTTTCTCGCTCATGTGAGAATCAAACGTTTGGTTATTTCTCAGTAACAAAATTCATAGCCGAGCGGTAGAACTGACGGTTCATCATCAAGATGACACAGGTTTAAATCCCGCACAAACATAGTCTGCTGTATATTTTATATTTATTATTGCAGAGAGATTTGTCTAGCTCTAAAACTCTGTTACACCATACAGTTTTGTTTTATATAGGCTATATATATTTTTTATTTATTTATTCCAGGCTCTCACGCCACACCCCCGATTTCTCACGCTGAAGTGTCAACCCGGTCGGTCAAATTCCTGAAAGATATAGTTTATCTATAGATCTACCTGTTGAGCCACTCGTGATCGACTAGTTATACCGCGAATTAGTTATTAATTATTTTAATCCCCACACCCCTCCCTCCACAGCTAATCAATGCTATAGGCTACTTCACCAATATCAAATATAAAATAGAGATATGCAACAGGCACGTTTAAACGAAAAACAATAAAATCAAAACCAGCGTTTCAGTTGTTCATTAGTTCCAGTGGCCTTAATGCATGCACGGCTTTTCAAAATTTCACAAAGCGTGTTGAGATTATTTTGAATGAAATATTGAAGTTTATAATTAAGTGTTTTGGCACACCACGCCGAGTGGTCCTATGCATTTTTCTAAAGTCGGGTTTTATTCTGGCATCGTGAGTTAGTGTTCGACAAACGCGGCGGAGCGTTCATTTAGATTAATTTATTTATCTCATTATTACAGCTAAAATAACTTAATAGGCGACTCCGTAATTTTTTGGTCATACAGATAAGAGTAGAGTAGCTTACATCGTTCAAAACTGTAAACTTGTATTCATATTAGGCTAACGACAAAAACAGTATATCTGTCCTCTCTGTCTCCGGGAACTGCGCGTCACAAAAATGAACCGAAAGCCACTTCAGCTCAGTCACGATAAGAAATCGGCTATGTCTAAAGCCTTTAAATGTCTAAATATTTAGGCTAATAAATGTTATCTGATTATGTAGGCTAATCCATATGAAAACGAGAGGTACAGAGGATCTAGGCTACTCAAACATGCGCTTCCCAATGAGAAAATGACAAGACATGGGTGAAAATCTCGCTCTAATTAAATGTAGGCTAAATCGCCCTGAATTAAAATGTAAAAACATAATAATGTATTTGTCGAAATGTTGCGATATTGTTTCATTTAAGTTCATAATTATTCTATAAATGTTATTTAATTTAGCAGCATTACCACGAAGCACCGTGTTTCGATATTTATTTGAATAATACAAAATAAAATAAAAACTTAATTCACAAATTGCATGCCTGGTTGTAAGGATCCAAAGATCCCTGTAGACTTTAATATTAAGTTGAACATTTTGTTCATGACAACAAATTAACAAGCGTTTTTTCAGATTATATTTAGTTTTGCTTGGAAAAAGCTGCCCCAAACCAGTTTTATTTCATCAATTATTGAAATAATGAAATATTTAGTAATAAACTTTTATGACAGAAATATCACTAGGCTACATGTAACTTAAATCATTTAATTCCTTCATTATCAACACTGTCTAGAATGGCGATTTAAGTGTGAATTGCGACTTCTCTTTGTGTAAAGTCAGCCTCAGACTCCGATAGCCTGTGGGGGGTTGGAGGGACATTGCTGGACAAAGGTGTTAATGTTCCTCTTTCATATGGAGAGTGTCGGATAGCCAGCCTGATGAGCAGGCAAAATTATTGTAAGGATAAATCTGTGTCCAAATGTAGGCCCCATATCTTATTAAATTATAAATATTGTAGTTTATTTATTGTAGCCTATTTAAAGTTTTTTTCACACAAAATTTCAATTGAAGTTATTGTAAGGTGAATTCAACAAGGCATGCTGTGCCTTTGAAGCAACAATTAAAGGTTAAATAAATTTTTCGTGATTTGTATGGCTGACACGCAGCGACATATACAGTATTATCAGCTGTATGATGTGTTTTTACCCTGAAATGTTTAATTTCGAGAGAGAGACCCGCGCGCACAGCGAGGGAGACTAAATAAACTTGTTAAAAAGAGATCCAGCGCGAGAGAGGCAAAGAGAAACGCATGTTTTTAATTTAATTATGTTTCTTTGGACAATTTTCGTTTTGTAGGCCTACTGTTTTAATTGTTTAATTTAGCTGTATTTTCTTTGGCAATACAAATTTAAAATGTCGCAAGAATAAGATTAGCCTAGTGTTTCTTATTTTGCATCGCAAAAGAAATAAACTCTAAACAAGATGCAACCCTGTTTTAAATTAAACAATTTAAACCTTGAAATGTTCGAACTTGGTTTCAAACTTAAGTAATTTTAGTGTTCTTTTACATTACACAATAATTTAGCAGACTAAAGACGAGCTTCTTCATTTTCATTTTCTGATCGGCTGACAATCTTCATCAGTTTTTGTCGTTTGTGCAGCGGCTGCGGTTCTACAGGAATGTAGCAAATTTATGTTGTAATGATAATCAAACAAAACTCTTGACTTTAAATAAGTAAACAGATATAAATAGTTACCTATTTAAGCATCAAGGTGGGAAAATATAAACGTAGGACAACATCGGTTAACAACATCTATGCTACATTGAGATTCGATCTCGGGTCTGTTGAAGCTCCTCGAAGTTCGTGTCGTTGCGTTGATCACTGAGCTATCGTCTGTACGCTGTTAAAGATGTAAAGCCTCATTCATGTAGCCTAAATGATTTTATTGCAATGTTTTATGTTGAAATGTTTTCATTATTTATTCAATTACATTTCAGTAGCCTAATTTCAGTATTGTGATTATGAATTATTTTAACTACGTTTCACTTGTTGAATTCTTCGGTGCGGCAGCAGATTACACATTAGAGAGAATAAACCGGAATAAACGAACACTTTTCAGAGTCTATGATTGTAGCGCCCCTTAGCGGTAAAAGGCAGCAAATACACCACACATTTTACCGCCGCGGTGGAACAGCTGATGTGGGCATTGTCATGGCTTGCCTCACATTTGCGTTTGAATAGCGCGCGTCCTCCGTGGGCGTGTCAGATTAACGCGTAATGAAGTGTAATGAGCTGGGGGAAAAAATACTGACAGCACTCTCTTTTCATACAGATTGCATAAACTGAGAATATTTGTTTTTTATATAAATTACTTCATTTAAAAGAAGAGAATTTAAGCTTCATAAAGAAAAACCTCTCGTGCCTGTGTGACAAGTAATCGCGGAGTTACAGTTAATCTTAGGACGCGTTTCAGAATGGACTTCACTGACAGAGAGAACGCAGAACTCGCATCATGTTTGTTTTTCTTTATTTGGTGAAAAGCACAACACTTTGTTTTTATTGTGAGTATCCACAAAAAAAATAGAAACTTAACAGGATCTAATGATGTACAACACTTATATGTAAGATCAAAATTAACAGAGTAATTTGAGTCTCTTTTGCACTGATAAGGAAAAAAGTGAGCTGGTATCGCCGGCGAGACCGCCGACCCCAGAGAGTTAAGGGCGTGGCCACTTGAGTGACAGGTGGATTTGCGCTGATGTCACTGCTAGCCGTTTGTCTGCTAGCGTTAGCGTCACGTCACCTCAGCTAATCCGCCTCGCTGCACATGTTCGTTTATCCGGGAGTGACGCGCGGCCAAGATGGCGACGGCCGGCTCCGCCCACTCTGGGCTTCAGAAACACTACGGGTGACGTCACACACACTACGCACAGTGTTTTATGCAGTCTATGTGTGTGAAGCGATGAAGCGCACCTGAGCGACGCCTCCGCAGAACCCAGACAGAAGTATATCAGCTTTATGATGCGGATCCGCTGCGCTTCTGTGCCGCATCTGATGCAGCGAGTGCAGGACGTTCCTGTACGTGCCGAACACCAGAGACGAGCTGATGGAGACGGTGGTCAGCGGCATCGACATCCCTCGGTAGAACCCGCCCACCTGGAACACACCAGTGTGATATAACCCTGATCAGGAGAACATCTCATGATGAGGGCGGGGCTATAACCTGTCACTCACATGAGCTCAGCCAATAGCAAACCACAACCATCCAATCAATTCCCCACAGACAGTCAAGCCCCGCCCACATGTGTTCTTGTTCCTGAAGCGTTTCTCTCGATATACGACACAATAGAGGAGAGAAGAGCAGCGCAATGAGTTTAAGTGTGTCTGATACTCACGCCTTCAGTTCTGCAGGTTCTGCTCACACACTCCCAAACGCCGGAATACTGAGTCTGTGTCTGGAGTCGCACCTGCAACATCAGCAGCCGTTAGACACACACACACACCTATGATCAGGTGAGCATGATGATGATGATGATGAAGAAGGGTTTTACCTTCACGGTGTCCAGCGGATACCCCACCGCCACTCCAAACGCTCCTGAACCCACACACATCACACACTCAAAACTACAAGACACATTTATGAATATGATTCTTTATGAGACTCTATCGGCTCTAATCTCATGCATTACAGAATCTACAGTTGTTATCCAATGTGCATTTATCTATTTAAGATGCACTAATTAGCATTTCCTAGAACTTTAAAAGAGCACATTTAACATCAGACACAAGTGAAAGATATATAACTGAACTTTCCATTTCCGTACACACACGTTGTCAGAAGACACTCTTTATCTTGAACAATTTACATCATTTTATTGTATCATACAAGGTGAAGCAATGAATGAGATATTCAGAATGAGATACTTTAGCTTTGTGTAAATAAACTTCCCATGGAGAATTATTATAATGTCACATTCACACACACTGAGAAACGGTCACGAACCTCCGACAGAACCGGCGATGAAATCCGCGAGATGCATCGCGATCCGAACCAGAAGAACCGATCAGAGGAACCGAACCAGAAGAACCGATCAGAGGAACCGAACCAGAAGAACAAATCAGAGGATCCGAACTAGAAGAACCGATCCGGCAGAACCGAATCTATTGGAACCGATCAAACACAAGCATCGGAATCATCCGGTTCGATCCGCGTGACGTCAGCGGAGAAACGTCTTCATGATGATGATGATGATGAAGAACAACGATGAAGAGAAGCGCGTGCCGTGTCTCGTATACGGGTGTGTGTGTGTGTGTGTGTGTCGCTTTTGTCATTGCGGAAATGTGAACCCGGCCGAAGGTCACCGTGTCCTTCAGAACACACTCGTGCACAGTGACGGGCGCGCGCGCTGATGCTTCTGATGATCTCTATGATTTACAGTCGCAGAAAATATAAAGATCAGCTGCATGAAATATAGAGCCAGCGAGTGTCAGATCAGTGTGTGTGTTCCTGCAGTGTGTGTCCGCGGTGTGGCGCTGCTCTTCATCATGTCACCGACGAGGAGAAGGAAGAATTAAAGTGACAGTCGCGAGTTTTAGACGCAGATCTGAACAGCGTCCGCGCTCAAACTCTAGTCAGTTTTATTTCTACAAATTGTTTATATTTTAAAGACACGTCACGGCAATTTTCATGGCAAAATGTAGCAATATTTGAAACTGATATAAAAATAAATAAACCGGTTTTTTTTGGTTGCTACATTTCCTATACTTTTTATTAAGTTTAATTTCAGTTTTAGTTATTTTACTATTTAATGAGAAATGTTGCAAATTGGTTGAAACAAAATAAATGTTATTGTATTTGGTAACACTTTAATTCATTAGTTAACATGAACTAAGAATGAACAATACTTCAGCATTTATTAATCTTAGTTCATGTTAATACCAACATTTACTAATATTTTATTAAAATGAAAGGGTGTATTAGTTAAAGACCCACTCCGATGAAAATAATGTTTTTCTAGGTGTCAACATGTTCTTGTGGCATTTTTCTGATGTTTGAGGACATATCTTGAGAAAAATAAGCTCAAAGTTGTATTTCTGAGTATTTCTACATTCAAATGGCTGTGAATCAGTAGCAGACGCTAAAATGCCGGCTACAAATGGCATAATCATAATTTAAAGACCACTGGGAATGTTTAAAAATAGCTCAAAATATGATCGGAGTGGGACTTTGACATTAGTAAATGCACTGTGAACTAACATGAACAGCTGTATTTTTATTAACTAACATTAACAAAGATTAGTAAATATTGTAATAAATGTATTGCTCATTGTTAGTTAATACAGTAACTGATGTTGAAGCTTACAAAGAGTCACCAATATTTGAAGTAACAGGTTTTCTATGGTTCTAGTTAACGATAATAAGTGACTGTAAATCAGATCCTGCTCATTATGAGTTGATTAGTGATGATGATGATGGGGTGTTTCTTCATCCTCGAGCTTCTATTGGTCACAGATGGACTTTCCCCTTCATATCAACTTCATTCAGTAAAAATAGCGTGTGCCGCTGCAGCAGCTGCTCGAGAGCTCACACACACACACACACACACACACCATCAGGAGATCAGGACAAGCTCTTCTTCATCTTCATCATCTCAGGAATAGCTATGGACTTTGCTGCAGGGTGCATTGGGGGTAAGTCGTGCCACCGCACTGAAAGCACAGAAATCAGTCGAATAATGTGATTAGAAGAGTGACAGCTCTGAGTCGGCTTCAGTTCTGCAGCGCTTTACAGTGTTTCAGAGACACAGAGATGATAATGCAGAAGTGTGTGTCCAGGAGAGAAGAGCGTCTCAGTCCAGCGATGCTTCATTTCTGTTGTTAAAGTTGTTTAGTAGCTCTGGTTAGACACTCCGCTCTCCTGATCAAACCTTCACAAACTCAGTCCTTCTGTTAGACTCTCACACATGAATTATGTTGAATATCTGTCAGCTGTTAAATTTAACTACACAATTAGATAATACCAGTTTAGCTCAACCAGTGACCAAGCAATGCTTCATGTTGTTCAGTGTGTGTGTAAAAAGAGCATTAGCAATTACAGAAAACACACTTCAGCAAAACATCATCAGCTCAAAGTTTTGCTTCCAGATATGTTACTGGTAGTCACTAAATCTGTGGGTATAATATCTCACTTTATGTTGCTCTCCTCACTTATATAAATGAACTATAGTGTCCTGCACACACTAGTAAAAAAATGATATCTGGCGTCTGAATAATGTGTGGTTAGCCTGTGTATATATTTATAATGTCACATTCAGTTTAGCAGAGAAAGCATCTCGTTCTCTTGCATCATTCATTCAT
>NW_026606951.1:605000-615000 GCF_029890125.1 Rhinichthys klamathensis goyatoka | reverse complement strand
GCAACACCTGATCATGGGTTCGAGTGCATGAACCGGTGAGCACACGAGTCACTGGGTCGCAGTTCTGACTGAATGTTGTGATGTTGCAGGAGCCGCTGGTGTTCTGGTCGGTCACCCGTTCGACACGGTGAAGGTACGTGCGGCTCCGACACTGAACGCATGAGCACACACACACACACACACACACACACACACCAGACGCTTGTGTTTCTGCATGAGCACACACACACACACACACACACACACACACACACCGGACGCTTGTGTTTCTGCATGAGCACACACATGGTTCTTTAGATTATCCTAATCTTCTTCACACTAAGAAATAAAAGTTTCTCTGGATAAAAGCGTCTGGTAAATCTGATATAGCAGTGCATCACGAAGCATGTCTTTAACTAAGAGATTAATGACAAACTCTCTCTGGATATTAAACACACACAAATGCTCAGAGGTGTGTATTGCATTAAGTAAATCAGGTTGTTTTCGTCATTAGCGTTGCATGTGTGTGTCTGTAAATGTAAACTAACACTGAAAGGCACAGGGCAAGATCGAGTCTCACATGAGCTCCTGTTCAATCTCCTGATGATTTACTCGTCATCCAAGATGTTCATGTGTTTCTTTCTTCAGTGGAAAAGAAATGAAGGTTTTTGAGGAACACACTCCAGGGTTTCTACATATAGTGACTTCAATGGGGTCCAACGGGTCGAAGGTCCAGATGTGAGTTTCAGTGCAGCTTCAAAGTCTCGACACGATCCAGCCGAGGAATAAGAGTCTGATCTAGACAAACCAGCCGATATTTATAACAAAATACACATTTATATACTTTTATCCACTAATGCTGGTCTTGCACGAGCTGTGATGCGACACACATTACATCATCAGGGTGAAAGGTCAAGCGTGACGTAGGCGTAAGAACAGACCCAGTGTTTACGGAGCAAAGACTGAGTCAAACGCCACTTACAACTAAAACATTTCAAATAAAAGGTAAAACAACGACGTCGGATGATTTTAAAGTTGGAGGAAAATGAGATGAGAGTTTTTCGCTCTACATTTATAAACCGGAACACGCCGGACGATTTCGTTACGAGTAAATGAGTTTAACGTAATCTCGATGAAAGGTCTCGCGTGTTCCGGTTTATAAATGTAGAGCGAAAAACTCTCATCTCATTTTCCTCCAACTTTAAAATCATCCGACGTCGTTGTTTTACCTTTTATTTGAAATGTTTTAGTTGTAAGTGGCGTTTGACTCAGTCTTTGCTCTGTAAACACTGGGTCTGTTCTTACGCCTACGTCACGCTTGACCTTACAACATCCAAGATATAAAAACCCTGGAGTGTGTTCCTCAAAAACCTTCATTTCTTTTCAACTGAGGACAGAAACACATGAACATCTTGGATGACGTCGTAGAGTAACTCATCAGGAGATTTCCATTCTGAAGTGAAGGACTCTTCTCTCGTCTTGCCCTGATCCTGTAACCTGACCAAACCTCTCAGCCGAAGGGTCTCTCACGGCAGAAGTATTGCTTTGTTGTAGATGAGAGAGAGGCGGTTACGCCGGCCGCTCGGGGCTTACCCTCGTAAGTAAAGACCAGGTCAATTCCTCTGTTTCACTGGACTGGACTGTCACTGAATGTAAATCCACACACAGCCAGGACAAACACCACCCAGATCTATTCTTTCAGTCGTTCTGCTGTTTGTCGAGCGCTCCTCGCACGGGTCCAGTGTAATGAGCAGCGCTGTGTGTTTCAGGTGCGACTGCAGGTCCAGAGTGTGGAAAGGCCCCTGTATCGCGGGACGTACCACTGCTTCCAGTCCATCGTTCGGCAAGAAACAGTGAGTGGGATTTATTACTACTGAACTGAGACGAGTCTGGATCCTCTCGAGGGTTTCTCCATTCTGCCACTGATGGAGTTATGGCTCCTCTGTCGCCTTTAGCTTGCTTAGTTGAGGACATTTAATTTAATATTCAGCAATATTATTAATCTCCTGCATTGACAGCATTATATGAGACCTGAACTGAGCTGGACGATGACATCACGGTTTCTCCAGAGCCGCTATATATATATAAATTAACTTTTTTTACAACAAAAATAAACTATCACTGAACTGACTGAAGCTGGACTGTGACGCTATTCTCTTCTAGACACACACTGTGTGTCATGATTGTCCTGTTATCTCAGTAAAGCTGCTGTGAAACTCTCTGTGCTGTAAAAGCGCTGTATAAATAAAGGAGACTCGATTATGATGTCTTTACAAACAAGCATTGAAAGTTCTCGAGCTGCAGATCATTTAACAGTGATAGTACAGAATGTTTAAAGTCACTCGACCCCCGTCAGGTTTAAATTTTTTTTTAGTCCATTTATATATATATATACAGTATATCCGCTCTGGAGAAACCGTGATGTCATCGTCCAGCTCAGTTCAGTCTCATATAATGCTGTCAATGCAGGAGAGCAATAATATTGCTGAATATTAAATTAAAATGTCCTCAACTAAGCAAGACAAGTGACAAAGACACCTTTAAATGAGCTTAAGGAATAAACTGAACTGAACTTTACAAAGTTCTTGAACGGCGGATCATTAAATCAGATCATTTCCAGTGATGTTCAGGATGATGAATGTCAGTAGCTGTAGTTAACTCGATAAGCGGAGCTCCAGGAGTCACTCGAGACGCAGAGCTAAATCTGGCTCAGGGAACATCTATATTTACACCCGAGACGAAGGGTTTCAGGTTCTGAACACATCCCAGCAAGCAATTCTGCGATAATTAAAGCGTCTAATATCCGTCCAGCCTGACGTCTGGGCTAAAACAAGGCAAGGTCTAAACCACAGCCCGAGAATAGACCAGTCATCAATTAGATAAAGAAATTAAACACCAAATTAAATGAAACCAAACACCTTGTAATCACTGTTTACTTTAGTACATGATGGAATATCATAAAAAGTTATTTTGGCAAAAACGACAACCAAATTCAAGGTTATTTTGGCTAGAAGTGTGTAACTTACAGCCGGACTATACCGGGTCTATAGTTCACCGAGACGGAGAAATGACAGATATTGCTGGCTGGGATTAACCCTTATAGCTCTTCAATAACCCTTCGCTCTTCATTAACCCTTCGCTCTTCATTAACCCTCATTAACCCTTCGCTCTTCATTAACCCTCATTAACCCTCATTAACCCTTTCTGTTTCTCCAGATGTTGGGTCTCTATAAAGGCATCGGCTCCCCGATGATGGGCCTGACCTTCATCAACGCCATCGTGTTCGGCGTCCAGGGGAACGCCATGCGCATGTTGGGCGCGGATACGCCGCGGCACCAGTTCCTAGCGGGCGCGGCGGCCGGGCTAATCCAGTGCATCATCTGCTGCCCGATGGAGCTCGCCAAGACCCGCATGCAGACGCAAGGAACGGGCCAGAAGAACACGACCCGGAGGCTCTACAAGAACTCCCTGGACTGCCTGATCCGAATCTACCGGAAGGAGGGAATCCGGGGAATCAACCGAGGGATGGTGACGACCGTGATCCGCGAGACGCCAGGCTTCGGCATCTACTTCCTCACGTACGACACGCTGACGCGATCGCTACGCTGCGAAGCCGACGACGGATACATCATTCCCAAGCTGCTCCTGGCGGGAGGCATGTCGGGAATCGCGTCCTGGCTCTCCACCTATCCGGTGGACGTCGTTAAGTCCCGCCTCCAGGCTGACGGAGTGGGCGGAGCCAACAGGTACGGCGGGATCGTGGATTGCGTGCGCCAGAGCTGGCGGAGGGAGGGGTGGAGGGCGTTCACTCGCGGCCTGACCTCGACTCTCCTGAGGGCGTTCCCCGTGAACGCCACCACCTTCGCCACCGTCACGCTCTTCCTCATGTACATGCGCGAGGACGAAGGAGCGAAGGACTGCGAGTCCATGAGCCCTGCGACCGAACGGCTTTCTGTCCAATAGAGAACAGGGCAGTGAACACAAGGGCCAATCAGGCTGGAGAATGACCTCGCTCATCTTTACGTTTCTCTATGTTTGATGGACCACTGAAATAACGGGACGACTGAGTCTCCATTGGGTTCGAGGATTCCCAGAGGTACACCAAAGACGATAACTATTATGATGAAGATAATAGTTTTTAAAATCGTTCCCAGCACGACTATAACGATAATGACACAGAGGAACAATGATTGGTCAGGAAACAGTGTAATCTGAAATGGCTACTGTAACAGGCAAAGATATTGTGTAGTCTGAACCCGGCATCTGGTGCTCTTTGCTCATTTTTGACTGAAAAATGTTACGTTTTTATTTTGATTAATTGGAATGGTACGAAGGTTGGTCAAGGTTTTGGCACTTGCTGTAGATTCGAAAAGGTTAAATGGTCCTGAAAACAAGAGTCACACTTGCGCTCCTCGCGGTCAGAACTGGATGGGAGACGAATTTCATCTAGTGGAAGCGTTTGGTACTGCAGCCGAACACACTCTGACTGAACGCTAATATTTTATATATCAAGATATCAAGCTCAAATTTGGAACACAAATTGTTTAGATTTATGATTAAAATGAAAATAGTATTTTTGTGCATTTTTCAAAAAAAAAGGGAAAAAAGCCGGCACACCACGGCTGCAAAATGTTGAAAAATGCATTTTTCATAACAATAAATGTAATATTTTTTTTCACTTCAGCAATAATCTGCCAAGTGTCGTCTTTAAAAAGAGATCAAACTTCAGTCTGTGGTCTAAAGCATTCAAGATTTACCACAGTTTAAGCTCAAAGCTATCAGGTCTATGCTCAAAAAGTGAATAAATGGATTATAAATACAGCGTAAATATAATTTAGTACCATAAAATCACCTAAAAATACAAAATATTAAATGAAAAACATTATCAAACTAAAATATGGTACATTCCTTTCATTGAAATAAAATAAAAAAATCTGTCATTTTTGACCGGCACGCGAAGAGCTCCAGAGGGTCGCTTGAGCGTTTAAAGCGACAGCGCACTTATTATAAACAGAGCGCTCTCATGCATTGGTGTGGACGCTCATAAGTTATCGTTCTTGGTGTGAACCGGCCTTAAGATTTGATCAGTTCCTTCTTTCCCTGGGAATCGAACCTGTGACTTTGGCGTAGCAAGCGCCATGCTCTACTGAAGGATCTCCTGACGCACGGATGGATCAGACGAGCTTGTGAACTTAACACATGTCTGAAACTAATTTCTTCCATCCTGTGGCTGGTGGCATAAACTGCTTAGACTAGTATTACAAGGTTGTCATGTAATTTTTTCTTCTTCTCCAAGACTGCTCATAACTTTTCAAATTCAGTTGCATAAAAAGGTAGATTGGATACATTAGATTACATCCAATAACTGCGAGTTGGTCAAAGACAGTCTTAGTCTTAACACACTGGCTGTTTATCACACTGTCAGGAAAGATGTGTCAAATGCTCCTTTAATGCTGCAACAGGAATCATTGTATCTGAATTCTTAAAAAGTGAAAGTCTTTGATGAAAACACTGAATGTTTGAGAGGTAAATAAGATACAAAGTTGAATTTTAACGCCTCTGCCCTAATGTTGGTACACTGCCGTTCAGAAGTTTGGGGTGCATCTTTTTTTTTTTATATTTAAATGATTTAATTATTTAAATTAATAATTAATTCATCACTGATCCATTAAATTGATCAAAAGTGACAGTAAAGACATTTATAATGTTACAAAAGATTCTATTTCATATAAATGCTGTTCTTTTGAACTTTCTATCCATCAAAGAATCCTGAAAAATAAAATGTATCAATTTCCATACAAATATGAAGCTGTTTTCAACACTGATAATAATCATAAATCATAAAATCATCATATTAGAGTGATTTCTGGAGGATCATGTGACACTGAAGACTGGAGTAATGATGCTGAAAATACAGCTTTGATCACAGGAATAAATTACACTTTACTGTATATTCACATTATAATAATATTTCACTGTTTTTACTGTATTTTTGATGAGATAAACGCAGCATTAGTGAGCAGAAGAGACTCTCTCAGACACGAGCTTAAGCTTCTGAACCGTAGTGTACAAGTTTGGCACGTTTCCTGATATTGCGTATTACTCTCATGCTTCTCTTCACAGTTACACCATTTGACATATTGATTGTAAAAGTAAATGTTTAAATGCAAGATCAGAAGAGCTGATTCCTGATGTCACGATTACATGATCTCAGACCAGCAGATCGGACGATTGTTCCAGAAACGGTCACATGGTCCTTCATGTTTACATACACAGAAACATTTTCTAGATGTTATTTAATCTCGACACGCACCTTAAACATGTGACTAGTTGCTGACACGACTGTAATCGACATATTCCTGTATATATATGATACATTTGCATCATTTGTTTTTGTTCTCCAGTATTATTATGAATGTAAATAGAATGAGATGGATTGATGCCTGCATGTCAGTGTCTTTACTTCATGAATCTGGAGGGAACACGTGTTACACACACTTCAGCAGCGAATACATGAATATGGAAGATTAGTCTATTTGTCTTTGTTAAGGATTGACTTTGGCTGGAATGAACGACACGCCTTCTGTGCTGATCCCAGTGTCGTTTATTACAGCTTTAAGAACAAACACACACTTTACCAGCTGAGTACTGGCGCTCGTATGATGAAGAGCCGTGATGAAGATCCAGTGGAGTCCAGCGGCCTCTAGTGGCTCAAACCCAGACCTCAACCTGACACACACACACACACACACTCTCACATTCAGAAACACACTTAAACTCACATACTCACACACACACACTCTTACATTCAGTAACACACTTAAACTCACATCCACACACACACACACACTCTCACATTCAGTAACACACTCAAACTCACACACACACACACACACACACACACACACACACACACACACACACACACACACACACACACACACACACACACACACACACACTCTCACATTCAGTAACACACTCAAACTCACACACACACACACACACACACACACACACACTCTTACATTCAGTAACACACTTAAACTCACATCCACACACACACTCTCACATTCAGTAACACACTCAAACTCACACACACACACACACACACACACACACTCTTACATTCAGTAACACACTCAAACTCACACACACACACACTCTTACATTCAGTAACACACTCAAACTCACACACACACACTCTTACATTCAGTAACACACTCAAACACACACATTCTTACATTCAGTAACACACTTAAACTCACATACACACACACTAAGTAACACACTCAAACACACACACTCTCACATACTCGCACGCACACACACACTCTCACTCAAACTCTCAGTCTCTCTCACACACACACACTCACACTTCGTGTCGCACACACACAATCTCTCACACTTACAGTCTCGCGCACACTCTCTCTCGCTTACAGTCTCGCACACACACACACTCTCTCACTCACAGTCTCGCGCACACTCTCTCTCGCTTACAGTCTCGCACACACACACACACACACACACACTCTCTCTCTCACACACACAAGCTCGCACACACACTCTCGCACACACACTCTCTCACACTCAGTCTCTCACACACACACACACACACACTCTCTCTCTCACACTCACACAGTCTCGCGCACACACACACACAGTTATGCTGAAGGAGAAAACAGCTGAGAAGTTATTAAAAACAGAGAGCTCTTTTATTTCTAAAAATGGCCCCTGTAAACATAAATACTTCATGACAGAATTACCATTATGGTAACATTCATAATTCGATCTGTACAGAACTTTCCTTAACAGAAAACACACACATACTGACATCACGATATAATCCTGATTATTCCCCGTCTGTGTGACATCATCATAATAAATCAATAGTTCATAATGTGTTAAAGTGCAGAGAGTGAGTGAGTTAGCATTAGCAGCAGTAGCTGTAGCGCAGGCAGCGGTAGATGCCCTCGGCCCGGGAGCGGCTCACACGCGCACACGCCTGCAGATCCTGCACTGAGCTGAAACACACAGCAGAAACCAGAGTCACTTCACTTCAAACCAGAGTCACTTCACTTCAGTCAGGCCAAAGTCACTTCACTATTTCACTTCAGTCAGGCCAAAGTCACTTTACTCCAAACCAGAGTCACTTCAGTCAGTCCAGAGTCACTTTACTATTTCACTTCAGTCAGTCTGGAGTCACTTCACTTCAAACCAGAGTCAGTTCACTTCAAACCAGAGTCAGTCCAGAGTCACTTCACTTCAGTCAGGCCAGAGTCACTTCACTTCAGTCAGGCCAGAGTCACTTCACTATTTCACTTCAGTCAGTCTGGAGTCACTTTACTCCAAACCAGAGCCACTTCAGTCAGTCCAGAGTCACTTTACTATTTCACTTCAGTCAGTCTGGAGTCACTTCACTTCAAACCAGAGTCAGTTCACTTCAAACCAGAGTCAGTCCAGAGTCACTTCACTTCAGTCAGGCCAAAGTCACTTCACTATTTCACTTCAGTCAGGCCAAAGTCACTTTACTCCAAACCAGAGTCACTTCAGTCAGTCCAGAGTCTCTTCACTATTTCACTTCAGTCAGTCTGGAGTCACTTCACTTCAAACCAGAGTCAGTTCACTTCAAACCAGAGTCAGTCCAGAGTCACTTCACTTCAGTCAGGCCAGAGTCACTTCACTTCAGTCAGGCCAGAGTCACTTCACTATTTCACTTCAGTCAGTCTGGAGTCACTTTACTCCAAACCAGAGCCACTTCAGTCAGTCCAGAGTCACTTTACTATTTCACTTCAGTCAGTCTGGAGTCACTTCACTTCAAACCAGAGTCAGTTCACTTCAAACCAGAGTCAGTCCAGAGTCACTTCACTTCAGTCAGGCCAGAGTCACTTCACTATTTCACTTCAGTCAGTCTGGAGTCACTTCACTTCAAACCAGAGTCAGGCCAGAGTCACTTCACTTCAAACCAGAGTCAGGCCAGAGTCACTTCACTTCAAACCAGAGTCAGTCCAGAGTCACTTCACTTCAGTCAGGCCAGAGTCACTTCACTTCAGTCAGGCCAGAGTCACTTCACTTCAGTCAGGCCAGAGTCACTTCACTTCAGTCAGTCTGGAGTCACTTCACTTCAGTCAGTCCAGAGTCACTTCACTATTTCACTTCAGTCAGTCTGGAGTCACTTTACTCCAAACCAGAGTCACTTCACTTCAGTCAGGCCAGAGTCACTTCACTTCAGTCAGGCCAGAGTCACTTCACTTCAGTCAGGCCAGAGTCACTTCACTTCAGTCAGTCCAGAGTCACTTCACTATTTCACTTCAGTCAGGCCAGAGTCACTTCACTTCAGTCAGTCCAGAGTAACTTCAGTCACTTCAGTCAGTCCAGACTCAATTCACTTCAGTCAGTTCAGAGTCACTTCACTATTTCACTTCAGTCAGTCTGGAGTCACTTCACTTCAAACCAGAGTCAGGCCAGACTCACTTCACTTCAAACTAGAGTCAGGCCAGAGTCACTTCACTATTTCACTTTAGTCAGTCTGGAGTCACTTCACTTCAAACCAGAGTCAGTCCAGAGTCACTTCACTTCAAACCAGAGTCACTCACTTCACTTCAGTCAGTCCAGAGTAGGGGTGCAACGGTACAGATAGCCCACGGTACGGTCCGTACCTCGGTTTTTGGGCCACGGTCTCGGTTCGGTTTCGGTACATGTTTTGTGCAGAAAGAGACTGCTATTTCATCCCAAAAATAAGTTTTATTTTTCTTATGAGCATAAACAGAATGTCACAGTAGGAAGAACATCAATGTGTATGGAATCTCAATGCACCGGTTATCTTTCTGTGTTTCTGTGAAGATGAACGACTTCGAGCCGAATCAGGCCGAAGTGGTACGTCTGTACCAGCATGTTTATGATCCTTCTATACGACATTTGCATTGATGGGCGACCATAAAAGCCTCTCATTTTGTGAATAGGAACACATTTGCATTAAGCACCCAGTTTGCACTTGTCTAAAGTAATTGGTTACATTTAC
>NW_026606951.1:545000-602500 GCF_029890125.1 Rhinichthys klamathensis goyatoka | reverse complement strand
AGTCCTCAGCGATCAGCTCCACGGGCTCTTCCTCACACACACTCTCCTCCTCATCTTCACTGCCATCAAACACAAAGCTGTCTTCTGCGTACGTCTCGTCCTGTTCCGGCACCTGCGGCTCACACACACACACACACAGTTTGATTGGATGACAATCAAAACAAGACGTGATGATGGTCCTGATCTGTAGCGACGCGTATGGCACTCGCCTGTGAGAACACATTGACGTTATGCTTGGGTTTATACGTCATTCGGACCCGGTTCTGCAGCGCTGGACTCCTCACCGACTTCAGATAGAACGCCTGCATCTCAGAGTCTGATGAAGGGAACATCACAGAACTTCACAAATGAAAATGAACCTTACTTGATGTTTCTTCTGAGACTGGCTTTTATTACAGGGAGAGAATAAAGACTCGGACGTGCCGATCAAAAATACAGTAAAACAGAGAACAGATGATTTACACTGGAGTAATATTTCACTATGTGAATATACAGTAAAGTGTAATTTATTCCTGTGATCAAAGCTGTATTTTCAGCATCATTACTCCAGTCTTCAGTGTCACATGATCCTCCAGAAATCACTCTAATATGAGGATCTGATGCTCGAGAAACATTTATGATTATTATCAGTGTTGAACACAGTTGTGCTGAATCAGATTTCAGTGGAAACTGAGATCAATTTTAGGATTCTTTGATAATTAGAAAGTTAGGATAAAATCTTTTGTAACAGATGTCTTTACTGGCACTTTTGATCAATTCTTGCTGAATTAAAGTTTTAAAAAACAAACAAACTTTTAAGCAAGCCGTGTGTGTGTGTGTGGTGTGTGTGTTCAGCGGATCTCACCGTTCAGACCCTGAGAGCACTGGGTCGTGTGTGTGTGTGTGTGTGTGTGTGTGTGTGTTCAGCGGATCTCACCGTTCAGACCCTGAGAGCACTGGGTCGTGTGTGTGTGTGTGTGTGTGTGTGTTCAGCGCATCTCACCGTTCAGACCCTGAGAGCACTGGGTCGTGTGTGTGTGTGTGTGGTGTGTGTGTTCAGCGGATCTCACCGTTCAGACCCTGAGAGCACTGGGTCGTGTGTGTGTGTGTGTGGTGTGTGTGTTCAGCGCATCTCACCGTTCAGACCCTGAGAGCACTGGGTCGTGTGTGTGTGTGTGTGTGTGTGTGTTCAGCGCATCTCACCGTTCAGACCCTGAGAGCACTGGGTCGTGTGTGTGTGTGTGTGGTGTGTGTGTTCAGCGCATCTCACCGTTCAGACCCTGAGAGCACTGGGTCGTGTGTGTGTGTGTGTGTGTGTGTGTTCAGCGCATCTCACCGTTCAGACCCTGAGAGCACTGGGTCGTGTGTGTGTGTGTGTGTGTGTGTGTTCAGCGGATCTCACCGTTCAGACCCTGAGAGCACTGGGTCGTGTGTGTGTGTGTGTGGTGTGTGTGTTCAGCGGATCTCACCGTTCAGACCCTAAGAGCACTGGGTCGTGTGTGTGTGTGTGTGTGTGTGTGTGTGTGTTCAGCGGATCTCACCGTTCAGACCCTGAGAGCACTGGGTCGTGTGTGTGTGTGTGTGTGTGTGTGTGTGTGTGTGTGTGTGTGTGTGTGTTCAGCGGATCTCACCGTTCAGACCCTGAGAGCACTGGGTCGTGTGTGTGTGTGTGTGTGTGTGTGTGTTCAGCGGATCTCACCATTCAGACCCTGAGAGCACTGGGTCGTGTGTGTGTGTGTGTGTGTGTGTTCAGCGGATCTCACCGTTCAGACCCTGAGAGCACTGGGTCGTGTGTGTGTGTGTGTGTGTGTTCAGCGGATCTCACCGTTCAGACCCTGAGAGCACTGGGTCGTGTGTGTGTGTGTGTGTGTGTGTGTGTGTTCAGCGGATCTCACCGTTCAGACCCTGAGAGCACTGGGTCGTGTGTGTGTGTGTGTGTTCAGCGGATCTCACCGTTCAGACCCTGAGAGCACTGGGTCGTGTGTGTGTGTGTGTGTGTGTGTGTTCAGCGGATCTCACCGTTCAGACCCTGAGAGCACTGGGTCGTGTGTGTGTGTGTGTGTGTGTGTGTGTTCAGCGGATCTCACCGTTCAGACCCTGAGAGCACTGGGTCGTGTGTGTGTGTGTGTGTGTGTGTGTGTGTGTTCAGCGGATCTCACCGTTCAGACCCTGAGAGCACTGGGTCATGTGTGTGTGTGTGTGTGTGTGTGTGTGTGTTCAGCGGATCTCACCGTTCAGACCCTGAGAGCACTGGGTCGTGTGTGTGTGTGTGTGTGTGTGTGTGTTCAGCGGATCTCACCGTTCAGACCCTGAGAGCACTGGGTCATGTGTGTGTGTGTGTGTGTGTGTGTGTGTGTGTGTGTGTGTGTTCAGCGGATCTCACCGTTCAGACCCTGAGAGCACTGGGTCGTGTGTGTGTGTGTGTGTGTGTGTGTGTTCAGCGGATCTCACCGTTCAGACCCTGAGAGCACTGGGTCGTGTGTGTGTGTGTGTGTGTGTGTGTGTGTTCAGCGGATCTCACCGTTCAGACCCTGAGAGCACTGGGTCGTGTGTGTGTGTGTGTGTGTGTGTGTGTGTTCAGCGGATCTCACCGTTCAGACCCTGAGAGCACTGGGTCGTGTTGACCACAAACCCCTGCAGTGAACGGTTCTGTTCATCTCCATCATCTTCATCGGACGAAACCTCTTCTTCTTCCGAGAGCTCGGCCTCCTCGTCCAGAAACTGCCGGGCCTTGCGACGCAGAACCTTCTGGAAGACACATTTAATATTCAGCAATATTATTGATCTCCTGTATTGACAGCATTATATGAGACTGAACAGAGCTGGACGATGACATCACGGTTTCTCCAGAGCCGCTATATATATAAATGAACTAAATTAATAACTTTTTACAACAGAAATGAATCATCATTGAACTTACTTAAGCTGGACTGAGACGCTATTCTCTTCTATAAACAAACTGTGTGTCATGATTGTCCTGTTATCTCAGTAAAGCTGCTGTGAAACTTGTATAAATAAAGGAGACTCGACACAGCGCTTCTCCTGTGTGGTCGTGTTCCAGTGGTGTGTGACGTACGCGAGGCTCTCTGCCGTGACGGGGCTTCGCGTCTCTGGGCCGATGAAGAGCCGCCTCCTGGAAATCATCACTGTCCTCCGACTGAAAAACACGACAGTGAAAACGATGGCGAAAACACAGCGTAACGCGAGCCACTGAAGCGCAGTCGTACCGTGCTCAGCGCAGCGGCGGGTTTCCTGCGAGCCTGAACCGGAGACTCCACGTCACTGCACATCTTTGACTGCGCACACACACACACACACACACACGTTTGCATCACTTCTAAATCACTCATCTCAGCAGAGAAACTTGCTGCTTTCATCCAAAGATGCTAATTAAACTTGTGTGAATAGTCAGAATATGGCATAGACTTTTGCAGTGTTTCCATCCCATGTTTACAAGAGAACAAAAGCGTCACTTCCTGGGAAACTGGTGCAAAATATCAGTCATAAAAGAGAGGATGATGAACAAACAGTAAAGCCTGAGACTCTTCTCTCCTACATAAGGAGTGACTATGAACACAATAGTGAGAGACATGATGATACTCAACGCTTCACAATAAGGTGCCATTAACTAACAATGAGCAATGCATTTGTTACAGAATGTATTAATCTTAGTTGATAAAAATAAAGCTGTGTCAGCTCAGATAAACAATATTAACAGATACAACTTCTGATTTTAATAATGAATCAGTAAAGTATCATTAACTAAGATTAATAAATGATTAGAAGTGTTTTCCATTGTTAACTAACATTAAATGGAAGCGGACTGTAAAGCGTCACCAAATCATTCTGATGACAGACTCTGCGTTTCATTAGAGACGCTGCGATGCCATTGGTCCGCTGGTTACTCCAGTTATCCAATCACAGCCTCTGCTGAGTCACATGAGCTTTGAGGGATTTATTCTGGAAAAGTGTTTCCGTCTTAGTTTATGTGCGTGACATCTTATCAGATAAAAACTGAGAGCATATGTTGTTATGAGCATTTTAAGTGCATGTTAGTGTTTATGTGGAGGGAAACTAGTGTCACATGACACATCTGACAGCAGTCTGACCTCTGGAGAAAACCCTGGACTGGCCCTTTGAGCTGAAGTCCGGAGAGGCGTCTCGCCCTCGCTGTCGCTGCTCAACACACCTGAAACACACACACACACACACACACAACCGGTTCGTCAGCTTATGCTTCGTCCTAGAAAACCAGCTTTGCATAAAGAGGAAGCCGTAAGCGACATTACAAGCGCACAGGGTTTGTAGGCGTGTGCCGGTTCATAATACAGTAATTATATTATAACAGCCAAATACAGTATATTATATTCAGCCAGCATTATTCGGCCCATATGTGTGACACGTGCATGTTTGATCAGTTTTGTGCTTTTTGGGTTTAAAAAATAGCTTAAATCTCTGGTTATGCTACGTTAGCACCAAATACTGGATTCAATCTTTTAGTCCACTTGTGTTCTTTCCGTCCCAGACTTTGTGTTTCAGTCGAGTCTCCTTTATTTATACAGCGCTTTTTACAACACAGAGTTTCAGAGCAGCTTTACAGAGATAACAGGACAATAGAAGTAGAAGAGAAAAGCGTCACAGTCCAGCTTAAGTTCAGTGACGGTTCATTTTTGTTGTTAAATTTTGAAAAAAAATTTTTTGTTCATTTATATGAATATTGAATATACTGCATATACGAGCAGCTGTGAAAAATATGATACACCGGTGTTTTGCCAGATGAGAAGTTTATCAATGCATCATATTTTTACTCTTTTAGTTCCTTTTATAACGGTTTTAATTTTCCTTGCTTTTATTTTGTGATTATTTTAATTCCTTTCTGTGTAAAGCACTTTGAATTACCATAGTGTATGAAATGTGCTATATATAAATAAACTTGCCTTGCCTTTTTATATATATATCTGAGCTGAAGAAGCTTGACTGAACCTTTCACTCATAAACTGAGGAGCATAAACTCAATGAAGCCTACGATCACTCAGATCCACACACACACACACACACACACACACACACACACAAAACTGTGCTAATGGGAAGAAAACCAAGTTGACTAAAAGATTGAATCCAGTATTTGATGATAATATAGTATTTTGTACTATAGTTTTTTGACTGGGAACACACTCGTCACCTGCACTGGAGAGACCCCGCTGGAACAGCTCTGTCCTCAGAGATGGAGTGGTCTGACCCGGGAACACACGGTCCGCCTGACCCGGGAACACACGGCTCGGTGTGGAAGCGCTGGGTCTCGCCTGACCCGGGAACACACGGTCCGCCTGACCCGGGAACACACGGCTCGGTGTGGAAGCGCTGGGTCTCGCCTGACCCGGGAACACACAGCTCGGTGTGGAAGCGCTGGGTCTCGCCTGACCCGGGAACACACGGTCCGCCTGACCCGGGAACACACGGCTCGGTGTGGAAGCGCTGGGTCTCGCCTGACCCGGGAACACACAGCTCGGTGTGGAAGCGCTGGGTCTCGCCTGACCCGGGAACACACGGTCCGCCTGACCCGGGAACACACGGCTCGGTGTGGAAGCGCTGGGTCTCGCCTGACCCGGGAACACACGGTCCGCCTGACCCGGGAACACACAGCTCGGTGTGGAAGCGCTGGGTCTCGCCTGACCCGGGAACACACAGCTCGGTGTGGAAGCGCTGGGTCTCGCCTGACCCGGGAACACACGGCTCGGTGTGGAAGCGCTGGGTCTCGCCTGACCCGGGAACACACGGTCCGCCTGACCCGGGAACACACAGCTCGGTGTGGAAGCGCTGGGTCTCGCCTGACCCGGGAACACACAGCTCGGTGTGGAAGCGCTGGGTCTCGCCTGACCCGGGAACACACGGCTCGGTGTGGAAGCGCTGGGTCTCGCCTGACCCGGGAACACACAGCTCGGTGTGGAAGCGCTGGGTCTCGCCTGACCCGGGAACACACGGCTCGGTGTGGAAGCGCTGGGTCTCGCCTGACCCGGGAACACACGGTCCGCCTGACCCAGGAACACACGGCTCGGTGTGGAAGCGCTGGGTCTCGCCTGACCCGGGAACACACGGTCCGCCTGACCCGGGAACACACGGCTCGGTGTGGAAGCGCTGGGTCTCGCCTGACCCGGGAACACACGGTCCGCCTGACCCGGGAACACACGGCTCGGTGTGGAAGCGCTGGGTCTCGCCTGACCCGGGAACACACGGTCCGATCGCTGAGATCTCACGGTTCCTGCGACCGGACGAGACGTCACGTCGACACGCTCCTCGTCCTCGGACTCGAACCCCAGGTCAAAGTTTACAGAGAAGAAGTCCTGCGAGCAGTGGAACGCCTGATCGGATCCTGTGTCGTGCTCGTCAGCCTGCTCTCCTTCAGGTCCAGTGCTCTTATCTGGCGTCCGGATATCAGGAACGCTCAGCTGAAGGAAAGCCTCGTCGTCTCCGAACAGGTCCACGCTGTCCTGCTCTTCCCGATGCTCTTCCAGTTCCTTTTCCCGATGCTCTTCCCGTTCCTCCTCTGCTCTCGTGAAGGCCTCGTCCTCGTCGTCGAACAGCTCGTCCCAGCCCGGAGAAAGAGCCCCGGGATCCTCGAGCTCTCTGTTAGCCGACACCAGGCTGAACGTCACCTGGAACGCATCAGAAGCCGTGTCCTTCGGGAGAACGCCGAGGTCTGGGAGCCTGAGCTCCTGCGGAGGCGATCCGGACAGCAGATCCTCCACATCGGCCAGGATCCTCTGGAAGGCTTTGGTCGTGAGACTGTGACGGC
Source organism: Rhinichthys klamathensis goyatoka (assembly GCF_029890125.1). Classification (NCBI taxonomy): domain Eukaryota; kingdom Metazoa; phylum Chordata; class Actinopteri; order Cypriniformes; family Leuciscidae; genus Rhinichthys; species Rhinichthys klamathensis. Next base: position 595,725 of record NW_026606951.1, on the reverse strand, counting down.
AGCGTTTCGGACCGAGGTTCTGCTCCGGCTGATAGAACATGTGCTGTAGATCCGAGCTCTCGTCCTCGGGATCTCCCAGGAGACAGTCCAGACACTCGTGCTGGGATGACGGATCGGACTCGGGATCAAGCCCGTCGTGTGTGTCGAGCTGGTTCTCTGCGCTCGGGATGGGCCTCGCCGACGTCCTGCCGTTCTCTCCCCGCTGAGCCTCAGAACGGGACGCCTCGTGGGATCTTGACCTCTTCTTCCGAGGGGCTCTGTCGGCGTTTGGGTTTGTTGTTCCATCAACATCTTCTTTCTGTAGATGCAGCTTGAGCTCGGACTCAAAACTACAGTCGCCCTGCGAGGACAGAAGACCTCCATCAATCTGACACAACGGAATCAGCAGTGCTATTTATAGATATAAATACATATAAATAAACATTTCCTATATGCAACATTTTTTATACACACACACATATATATATATATATATATATATATTAAAATATTAAATTGAAATAAATAAATAAATAAAAACAAATATATGATTATTTGTATATATATATATATATATATATATATATATATATATATATAAAATATAAAACATATCTATCTATCGATCTATCTATATACAATTAAAATGTATACATTTAAATATATATAAATAAACAATAAAACAAACAACAAATATATATATATATAGTAGTCAACATTTGAAGTGGATCAAAAAAGTTAATCAAAGTTGTCCTGAGACATGAACGGGTGTTGTTCAAAATTCATGTATAACTTTGATGAAAGGTTTTGATCCACTTCAAATATTGACTACTGTATATACACTCTGTATGTGTGTGTGTGAGAGACATATATAAACATTATATATCCGCATCATATCAGAATTTGATGATTATTTATTTTATATAAGATACAAGTATCTGCTAAATTATTAAGGTCATGTAAATCAAACCTATTCATTATAATGGCCAGTGAGATGCACATAAAACATCTTAAATTAATCTAATTTTCACAATATTTATTCAAATGCTCTAATTTATCCATTGACAGGACTGTCAGTAGATTTTAGATTCCGACACAAGAGTGAAGGGCTCTGTGCTATTGGCCGATGAGAATCTGAGAGGGTCATGTGACTGATCAACAGTCTGTCAGTGACTAGTTAGTAACCATCCAGACCTGAGTCGTCCTGCTTCTGCATCTAGTTATGATACAACCATATCAACTGCAGCTTTAATATGCTAAATATAAATCATAAACTAGTGCGTAACATCATAACAAGGTCATCATGTGACGCATCATGTGAAACGGCCTGAAGACAATAGATGCTTTATGTGATTCGGACTCCAACGATGAAGCCACGAATCATCAGTTAAACAGCGGTTCAACACGTTATGTGTCTGTTAAACGAGCCGGAGAACACGAGCGGGCCGGAGAACACGAGCGGGCCGGAGAACAGCCGGAGAACACGAGCGGGCCGGAGAACACGAGCGGGCCGGAGAACAGCCGGAGAACACGAGCGGGCCGGAGAACAGCCGGAGAACACGAGCGGGCCGGAGAACAGCCGGAGAACACGAGCGGGCCGGAGAACAGCCGGAGAACACGAGCGGGCCGGAGAACACGAGCGGGCCGGAGAACACGAGCGGGCCGGAGAACAGCCGGAGAACACGAGCGGGCCGGAGAACAGCCGGAGAACACGAGCGGGCCGGAGAACAGCCGGAGAACACGAGCGGGCCGGAGAACAGCAGCGGGCCGGAGAACAGCCGGAGAACACGAGCGGGCCGGAGAACAGCCGGAGAACACGAGCGGGCCGGAGAACAGCCGGAGAACACGAGCGGGCCGGAGAACAGCAGCGGGCCGGAGAACAGCCGGAGAACACGAGCGGGCCGGAGAACAGCCGGAGAACACGAGCGGGCCGGAGAACAGCCGGAGAACACGAGCGGGCCGGAGAACAGCCGGAGAACACGAGCGGGCCGGAGAACACGAGCGGGCCGGAGAACAGCCGGAGAACACGAGCGGGCCGGAGAACAGCCGGAGAACACGAGCGGGCCGGAGAACAGCCGGAGAACACGAGCGGGCCGGAGAACAGCCGGAGAACACGAGCGGGCCGGAGAACAGCCGGAGAACACGAGCGGGCCGGAGAACAGTCGGAGAACACGAGCGGGCCGGAGAACAGCCGGAGAACACGAGCGGGCCGGAGAACAGCCGGAGAACACGAGAGGGTAGGAGAACAACCGGAGAACACGAGAGGGTAGGAGAACAGTCGGAGAACACGAGCGGGCCGGAGAACAGCCGGAGAACACGAGCGGGCCGGAGAACAGTCGGAGAACACGAGCGGGCCGGAGAACAACCGGAGAACACGAGCGGGCCGGAGAACAGCCGGAGAACACGAGAGGGTAGGAGAACAACCGGAGAACACGAGAGGGTAGGAGAACAACCGGAGAACACGAGAGGGTAGGAGAACAGCCGGAGAACACGAGCGGGCCGGAGAACAGCCGGAGAACACGAGCGGGCCGGAGAACAGTCGGAGAACACGAGCGGGCCGGAGAACAGTCGGAGAACACGAGCGGGCCGGAGAACAGCCGGAGAACACGAGCGGGCCGGAGAACAGCCGGAGAACACGAGAGGGTAGGAGAACAACCGGAGAACACGAGAGGGTAGGAGAACAGTCGGAGAACACGAGCGGGCCGGAGAACAGCCGGAGAACACGAGAGGGTAGGAGAACAACCGGAGAACACGAGAGGGTAGGAGAACAGCCGGAGAACACGAGCGGGCCGGAGAACAGCCGGAGAACACGAGCGGGCCGGAGAACAGCCGGAGAACACGAGCGGGCCGGAGAACAGTCGGAGAACACGAGCGGGCCGGAGAACAACCGGAGAACACGAGCGGGCCGGAGAACAGCCGGAGAACACGAGAGGGTAGGAGAACAGTCGGAGAACACGAGCGGGCCGGAGAACAGCCGGAGAACACGAGCGGGCCGGAGAACAGTCGGAGAACACGAGCGGGCCGGAGAACAACCGGAGAACACGAGCGGGCCGGAGAACAGCCGGAGAACACGAGAGGGTAGGAGAACAACCGGAGAACACGAGAGGGTAGGAGAACAGCCGGAGAACACGAGAGGGTAGGAGAACAACCGGAGAACACGAGAGGGTAGGAGAACAACCGGAGAACACGAGCGGGCCGGAGAACAGTCGGAGAACACGAGCGGGCCGGAGAACAACCGGAGAACACGAGCGGGCCGGAGAACAGCCGGAGAACACGAGAGGGTAGGAGAACAACCGGAGAACACGAGCGGGCCGGAGAACAGCCGGAGAACACGAGCGGGCCGGAGAACAGCCGGAGAACACGAGCGGGCCGGAGAACAGCCGGAGAACACGAGCGGGCCGGAGAACAGCCGGAGAACACGAGCGGGCCGGAGAACAGTCGGAGAACACGAGCGGGCCGGAGAACAACCGGAGAACACGAGCGGGCCGGAGAACAGCCGGAGAACACGAGCGGGCCGGAGAACAACCGGAGAACACGAGAGGGTAGGAGAACAACCGGAGAACACGAGAGGGTAGGAGAACAACCGGAGAACACGAGCGGGCCGGAGAACAACCGGAGAACACGAGAGGGTAGGAGAACAACCGGAGAACACGAGCGGGCCGGAGAACAGCCGGAGAACACGAGCGGGCCGGAGAACAACCGGAGAACACCAGCGGGCCGGAGAACACCAGCGGGCCGGAGAACACCAGCGGGCCGGAGAACACCAGCGGGCCGGAGAACACCAGCGGGCCGGAGAACACCAGCGGGCCGGAGAACACGAGCGGGCCGGAGAACACGAGCGGGCCGGAGAACACGAGGGGGCTGGAGAACACCAGCGGGCCGGAGAACACCAGCGGGCCGGAGAACACCAGCGGGCCGGAGAACACCAGCGGGCCGGAGAACACGAGCGGGCCGGAGAACACGAGCGGGCCGGAGAACACGAGCGGGCCGGAGAACACGAGCGGGCCGGAGAACCAAGCGGGCCGGAGAACACCAGCGGGCCGGAGAACACCAGCGGGCCGGAGAACACGAGCGGGCCGGAGAACACCAGCGGGCCGGAGAACACCAGCGGGCCGGAGAACACGAGCGGGCCGGAGAACACGAGCGGGCCGGAGAACACCAGCGGGCCGGAGAACAGAATCCCGCAGTCGGAGAACACCAGCGGGCCGGAGAACAGAATCCCGCAGTCGGAGAACACCAGCGGGCCGGAGAACACGAGCGGGCCGGAGAACACGAGCGGGCCGGAGAACACGAGCGGGCCGGAGAACACGAGCGGGCCGGAGAACACCAGCGGGCCGGAGAACATCAGCGGGCCGGAGAACACGAGCGGGCCGGAGAACAGAATCCCGCAGTCGGAGAACACCAGCGGGCCGGAGAACACCAGCGGGCCGGAGAACACGAGCGGGCCGGAGAACACGAGCGGGCCGGAGAACACCAGCGGGCCGGAGAACACCAGCGGGCCGGAGAACACCAGCGGGCCGGAGAACACCAGCGGGCCGGAGAACACCAGCGGGCCGGAGAACACCAGCGGGCCGGAGAACAGCAGCGGGCTGGAGAACACGAGCGGGCCGGAGAACACCAGCGGGCCGGAGAACACCAGCGGGCCGGAGAACACGAGCGGGCCGGAGAACACCAGCGGGCCGGAGAACAGAATCCCGCAGTCGGAGATGTAGGTCACTCAGATGACCCACTTCCAGCCCTTATGCAACTGTTCTGAGAAGCCTTACATAAGAGCGCATGTATAGAGCGAGACGGCTGATGACACCACTCTCTCTCTGACGTCACACACACACACACACACACAGCCATGAATCACATCCATCGCCTTTCTCCCATTACATCTTTTACTAATCATCATCAATTAGGTTTCACTCGGTGTAAAATACTGCACTATTTCATAATCAAGTCTTTTTGTAATCTTGTCAAAACACATTATGTCAGTCGAGTCCCTTCATCTATACAGCGCTGTAACAGTATAGAGTTTCACAGCAGCGATGATTTGTGTCCAGTGATAACAGGAGATTACAGTAACAGAGATTGTTAGGCTTTACAGGAGCTCTAGAATAAAGTTATTGTCCAGATAAAGTCCATTATGGTTGAGACTCCCGTATCTGGTCGCTGCTCAGTGATACTGTGACAGAAATGAATTTAAACGTTGGTGTTTTTGTTTCGGCGCCAAATCAAAATCTCATAGAAAGCTTAACTTGTGATTTGGAAGAACTTGTTCAGACACAGCTTTGATTCTCTACATCGCTGTGTTCTGTTGTCTCAGCACAGCTGCGTCTGACACCCGAGGCGTAGAGGAACCTGCCGTCAGACGCTGCTGTTCTCTTTCTTAGAACCTGACACACATAAACATTTCTGAAAATCAATTCAGCTAATGGCCAGATGAGACACCGAGACGTGAAGACAGTGTTCAAACACTCTTCACCTTGACAACTAAGACTCTGAGATCCGTATCAGGACACGTGTGTGTGTGTGTGTGTGTGTGTGTGTGTGTGTGTGTGTGTGTGTGTGTGCGAGCGCTCACCTGCTCCTCCTGCCTCAGTCTGTCGATCAGCTCCATGATGGATGTGAAATGGAGGCATCGTTCTGAATGTCCCACAGTGTGTGTGTGAAGCGGCCGGTTCTGCCAGTGCCTCCACTCCCACAGGGACAGCTCTCTGACGGGCCCCGCAACACTTGGCTCCTACACACACACACACAACATTCAGGCCCCACAACACTCGGCTCCTGCGCACACACACACACACACACACACACACACACACACACAACATTCAGGCCCCGCAACACTCGGCTCCTGCGCACACACACACACAACATTCAGGCCCCACAACACTCGGCTCCTGCACACACACACACACACACACACACACACACACACACACACACACACACACACACACACACAACATTCAGGCCCCACAACACTCGGCTCCTGCACACACACACACACACACAACATTCAGGCCCCACAACACTCGGCTCCTGCACACACACGCCGAAATTTAAGATTTATTTGTTTGAATTGCATTTGAAATTTCCATCCATTTGGCCAGTTTTAACCTCATGTGATGCACATTTATCAGTCGAACAGATGAAACCGGTCAGATTTCTGTAACCGCACCAACAAACTCAGCGTTTCAAATACACAATAGCCAGGTCAATATATTTATTATAAAATAAATCCAATTTGTTTAAATCAAGCATTTTAACTAATATAATTTTACTTGTCCCACAGCTAGAAATATTATAACCATGTAGAAACATTTAACTCACACAGATTTATGTGGATTAAATGCATGATGTGAATAAATGCATTTAAAAATATGATTAAAAAAAAATGTAAATAGATGCAAATAGTTAATAAATCATGGAAGCTTATTTCTGCCACAGAACCAAAAAATACAAAAAGTTAATTGTGACATTTTATCTCTGACTTTTTCCCCTCGCAATTGTGAAAAACAAGACAGAATTGTGATAAAAAGTGTCAGTCTCAGAAACAAACAAAGATTGAGTGCAGAAATATTACCCGTTTCATTTGTGCATGACTGATAAATATGCATCACATTAAGGTTATTAGTTAAGGATTAGTTCACTTCAGAATTAAAACTCCTCCTGTAATGTTAAACCTGTGCAAGTCAAACACATAAATCTCAAACTCAGGCCGAGGTACTGCTGTTCATGAGTGCCGTGAACACACTGATGCTGGGATTGACGGCGGAAGGTCACTGAAGGTCATCAGAGACGCCGGTCTGAACACAGGCTGAGCTTCATCCTCTCCCAGCCTCATGGTTGACCTCCACACGACCTCTTCAGCTGCGCTCAGAAACCCCTCGTCCTTCACACACGACTGCTCTGCTCCTGCAGGACACAAGACACGCTGGACAACCCTTCTCTCAGGGCATTTTGACCCGAAAACACTTCAAAAATGTTTATAAAATTGAGTGTACATCAGAGGGTCCGAGACCCCGGGACTTGTGTCGCGCTTGAACCACGAATACACACAAACATTGAATGGATTCGAGGAGTTTTGTGGCTGAAATCTAAAAAAGTAACTAATCCTTCCCTCAATTTGAGCCCCTTAGGAATGAATGGAATGCTTCAGTTCACATAGAAAAACATAAAAATGCTCAAAAGTCAAACTAAAACTAAAAATGCTAACCCTTTACCAAAAAATGATTTTGTAACATGTGTATCTGAATGCATATTGAAATGAACTGGCTTTAGGACCCAGCGGAACGGCTCATGCTGCATATAGAGCTATAAGCCCATCTAGAGGCAGGAAATATCATGTGTTATTATTATTTCCCACAAGAGGTCAAAGACGCCCAATGTCAGATATTTAGAGCTGAATTAAAAGGGTTATGCATGAAATTGTGAGTTATTTTGAATTTAAGTTGAAAGAATGTGAGGAATGTGCTTAAATTACTATTTATTTATTTTTTATTGATCAAATCTAGTAATTGAAAAGGTAAATAAAATAAAAAATAACAAAAATATATATATATATATATCAAAATGAAATAAAGTAAGCTTTCTGGACTCAAAAGTTAAATTTTAAGACTTCGGGTCATTTTGACCGGCGAGGGATAGATGTGTTACTGAGTGCGAGGGAAGGATGACGGTTCAAGCATTATTGCTAACGCTAGTAAAAACACAATTGTTCATTTGTTAGATCATGTTAGCTCACAGTGATTAACTAATGTTGACCTTATTGTAAAGTGTTTTCATGTTTCAAACTTCTGTGAGGTTCGCACTCATGCAGAAGAGGCTCTTGACTGCCGTCTGAGCTGAACACACTGCGAGCGCTAGTCGTACCCGCCGTCTGGAGACCCAGCGCTGAGCGGCGGCCCGTCGTGGAGCGGCGGCCGGCGGCGTTCTGCTCGAACCGACCCACGCTGATGAGCATCTTGTGGAGCGCCGGAGTGACGCCCGCCGGCAGCATACGGGGACTGTGAGGAAACATCTGGAAACTGTGCTTGTTTCCCATGATGCTCTTGTTTATGCTGCGCCGGTTGCTCTGGCTCTGGTTATACGTCTGCAAGAGAGCGAGAGGTTTTTTAATGCTATGAAATGTTAAAGAGGCCACATTATGCTCTTGATGTTGTGTTTGGCTCTACTAGAACTTGAATGTTGATTATTCTCCTCATATTCTCCATTGTTGCGGCTCCTCTCTTCCCAGTCTGTCAGTAACGCTCTGTTTACTTCCTGTCTCTATGAAGCCCCTCCTCCTGAAAAGCACACTGTGCTCTGATTGGTCGGCTGGAGCAGTGTGTTGTGATTGGTCGAGCGCTTCGAGTGTGTTTGGGAAATGTCCCGCCTCTTCCCATAACCGGCAGTTTAACACACTACTGATTAACTCACCCAGGCCCCGCCCCTTTATTCTGCGCATTAATTATTATAATGAGGAATATTGTGACGTGTTCGTTCCCGGGAGAAACTCAAGATTAATGGAGCGTTTCAGGAGTTCAGGAACACTGACACTGATATAGAGGAGAACTGGAGCTTTCAGGGTTCGGACAGAAACTGTAAAAAGGACTTTTAAAGACTTTAAGCACTGCGGTTTCGGTTTTTAAGGACTATAATCAGAGATCTCACTTATCAAACAATATCTTCAGGATTTTTTAAACTCAAGTTACAGATATAAGGCATCCAAAAATACAACTTATTTTAATAATATCTATTAAATACAAAGTTTATAATGGCTATTATTGTTCAATAAATAATATTTTATAGGATATTTTTGGCGTACTTCGTATCTGATGGGGGTTTAATAGGCGGGCTGCAGTGTTCACTTTGCGTGAAAAGATTGTATTTGGTTTTTTTTGGAATTTTTTTATTTAATATATATATTGTATTTAAATAAGTCAAGCACTTTTCAAGTACCTCTTCATAAATATGGCTGTTTTCAGGGGTTTTCCAGGACTTACATTTCAAACAGTCAAACTCCAGCACTTTAAGCACTCCCTGTGTGCAGAGCTTGAACAGCAACACACACACTACACACAGATGAACACTTCACTCACCCGCTCCTCTCGGCCCTCGGCCAGAATGACCACGATCCGGCCCTGTCTCCGGCGTCCCGTGCGGCCCATGCGCTGGACCAGACGGATCGGACTCTTCTGAGCGTCGAAGCACACGATGAGATCCACCTCTCCGATGTCCAGGCCCTCCTCCCCGACACACGTGGACACCAGCGTGTTGAAGCCGCCCTCGCGGAACCGGCGCACGACCTACACACACACACACCATTCAAGAGGCGGTTTATCCTCCCGACACGCTGAAGGACATATGATGATCAATAACTCTATTCTAGAGCTGCTGTAAAGCCTAAACACTCTCTGTTACTGTAATCTCCAGTTATCACTGTAAAGCTGCTGTGAAACTCTAGATTCTTAAAGCGCTGTATAGATGAAGGAGACTCGACTAAAATGCCATTTAGTTTAGTCATATTTTAGTCATCTGAATTCTTTTAGTTTAAGTCGACGGAATACAATAAGATTTTAGCCGACTAAAATCTAATGGGTTTAGTTAAATTGTAGGGGTGTAACGATACACAGCATTGACGGTTCGGTTTTCCCACGGTTTTGACGTCTCGGTTCGGTTCGATTCGGTTCGGTTTAGAAAGCTAAAATTGCTTCTTTTTTTTCCTTTTCTTTTTTAAACAGTGGTTTAACGAAAAAATTGTCTTTGTCTTTAAATTAATTCAATTACAATTAAACGTTTCACAAGGATTAAAAAAAAAATCTGCTAAATCTGTAAACTATATAGGGAGCCGCACATTACTATAACATTAAAGGTTGTAGCCTAGACTTTTAACCTAAATTCAGATGCTATTTATTTTTTAGATATAATAATCAACACACAACACATTGTATGAAAACATGTAAACTGAACACAAGGCAGTTTTTGCATTAACTTGTGTTTTACTCTAATTTGTTATTGAAATATAATACTTTACACAGTTGTCATTTTCATGAAAGATATTTTAAACATACATTAAATAATCAAGATATCATTAACAGGTTAAGTAAAATTTAAAAAAGTAAAAAAGGCTAACATGGTGCAAGAGTTCATTTATAGGAACCATTTATAGGAAGTTGTGGACACTGAATCACTTGCCTGTTGAGGTAAATATAATGCTAGTGACAAGCTATGCTGTTTTATTGACGTTTCCGCTGCTGAAACACTGATTGAGCGATTACACGAGTTATGATGCCTTTCAGTAAGTATACTGCATCTTTCAACATACCTTCAGGTGTCCATTCCGTAACTGAGGAAGAGATGATCGCGTTTACCCGCGCGCCGCGTTGCCGTTTGAAATGCGATCTGTCACGCATTTGAAAAGCGATCTGTCACGCCACATCAAAGAGCGCCAAAACGCCATTTATTGTTTGAATTTCGTATCAAATAGACAAATTTGAAAGATTACACCTTGCTTATTATCGAAAGTAACAAAACACGGAGCTTGTTATTTGGTGTTAATGGTGGTTAGCTACAAAACTGAATTTGTTGTGTACTGTACACAAGACATGAGGTCCATTGAGCCGGGCTGGGCTGGGCTGGGCGGGGCCGGGGTAGCAGGGGGCGCGGAGGGGCGTGTTCGGTACGCAATGAGAGTATCGCGATTCGAATCGTGTGTTCTGTATCGCGGTTTTTCGGTTCGGTTCGAATATCGTTACACCCCTATTAAATTGTAATGCATTCATTTAGAATTTAGCAAAAATTTCCATCCAAACCCATAATATACTCCTGGAGAAAACATTAACCTGTTAATATGAATGATTATAAAGTTTGAACATGCAATACAGACACAGATTTAACTGCGGTGACATTAAATTAAATAAAACCACTTCTCCTAAAGTAGAACAGTCTTTTTAAGTGAATGATATATGCATTCTTTATAACAACATGCATACGTCATTCTTTATTCTTTCAAGCAGACATATTTATTTGTATAAATTAAATATAATTAATCATTTTTAAAGCTATCAAAGAGCAGTGAATGCTTTTCTCTTTTTCTTTTGTTGTTTGATTAATATTAAGTGTACAGACGGCACTAGGTTTATTACGCACTGTCACTTTAAGACCAATTGTGCGGATCTAATTGCACTGATGCACATCCGATATTCTCACAATTACGTTCTGTAAAGGCATAACCGACGGGGTTTACGGGAATACGCTCCGAAACGGACATTTACACGTGATGTTGTGTGTATTTGTCCATTCAGACGTGAAAGAGAGAGTCCTCAGCTCTGACCGGATCTCTGCACACATCGGCCCTACCGAACATTCCCGTCTTGTTTTTATTCATTGACGAAAATGTCACAGTTTTTGTCATTCAAAACTGTTTTTTTTTTTAGTTATCGTTTCATTTTCATCTGTGAACAAATGTCGTTGACGAAAATAATGCTGAAAATGATTCATCAATGAAATGAACACTGGCACACGGTCACGTACCTCCAGCTGCTCTTTCTGCGTGAATCCTCGAACCCCTTTCCCAGCGGACGCCTGACCCATGAAGGTCATGACCTTCACCAGCGGCTGATGGCGGTTCAGCATCTCTGCGATCTCCTGCACGCTCTCGCGGAAGGACGAGAAGATCATGACGCGTGTGCTGACCTCAGAATCTGTCCGATCACACACTCATCAGCCACAGCGAGAGACACACACTCCCTGAACAACACTGACCCAACCCCAGTTCTGGTGTCCCGCCGGTGACAGGACGGTCTCACCTGAGCTCTCGGCCCGTGACTGGAAGTGCCGTAGCACCACCTCGTCCAGTTTCTGCAGTTTGGGGTGACTGTAGACGTATGGATCTTGAGGCCCTGCGGATGAAACACACTCGCTCATGAACATCAGGTAGAATCAGGCAAATAACAATGTCTTTTCTGTTAACCAAATGTTATAATCTTCGCTATTGCTTCAATTCAAAGGAACAAGCACGCCGGTATTTGTTGCGTAGTGACGGTCATGTTCAAGTAAGCCGCATATGAGCAGATTCTGCACAATACGCTGTATTTAATATATTATGATGACTCATGATATATTAAATACACAAATTCTTACACAAACTCAACTGAGTGAACAGTATTAATCAAACGAGTGAACAGAGTATTAATCACCTCGGCTAGATGAGGCAAACATGGTCTCCATTTCCCTGTAGAGGTCCATGAAGACTGGGCTCCTCTGAAGCTCGTTCCTCGCTCGAGACGACTCTGAGAAGACAGAAAAACCCTCATGACGTGAGGAGCATCAGCAGCAAACAGCACCAGTGTAGGAGTATCTGAGCACCTTTGGGTCCAGAGAAGATGTTCTGGATGAAGAGGAAGAGCGATCTGATGCCCATCTGCTGCAGTAACTCATAGCCATGATACAGACTGATGCAGAGAGCGAAGTCCCCCTCGATCGGCCCCTGCTGAGGCCCCTGAAGACAGAACACACACGCATCTACAGATCACTGCAGTGTGACGGTTTAAAGCAGTGGGGTTCAGTGCAGCGAGTCGGTTCAGTGGCGTGAGTCGGTTCAGTGCAGCGAGTCGGTTCAGTGGCGTGAGTCGGTTCAGTGCAACGAGTCGGTTCAGTGCAGCGAGTCGGTTCAGTGCAACGAGTCGGTTCAGTGCAGTGAGTCGGTGCAGTGCAGTGAGTCGGTTCAGTTCAGTGAGTCGGTCCAGTTCAGTGAGTCAGTGCAGTGAGTCGGTTCAGTGCAACGAGTCGGTTCAGTGCAGCGAGTCGGTTCAGTGCAACGAGTCGGTGCAGTGCAGTGAGTCGGTTCAGTTCAGTGAGTCGTTTCAGTGAGTCGGTCCAGTTCAGTGAGTCAGTGCAGTGAGTCGGTTCAGTGAGTCGGTGCAGTTCAGTGAGTCGGTTGGTTCAGTTCAGTTCGGTGCTGTGAGTCGGTTCAGTTCAGTGAGTCGGTTCAGTGAGTCGGTCGGTTCAGTTCAGTGAGTCAGTGCAGTGAGTCGGTTCAGTGAGTCGGTGCAGTTCAGTGAGTCGGTTGGTTCAGTTCAGTGAGTCGGTTCAGTGAGTCGGTCGGTTCAGTTCAGTGAGTCGGTGCAGTTCAGTGAGTCGGTTCAGTGAGTCGGTGCAGTGCAGTGAGGTTCAGTGCAGCGAGACGGTTTAGTGCAGTGAGTCAGTTAAGTGCGTCGGTTCAGTGCAGTGAGGTGGTTCAGTGATTCGGTTAAGTGAGTCGGTGCAGTGCAGTGAGTCGGTTCAGTGAGTCGGTGCAGTGCAGTGAGTCGGTGCAGTTCAGTAAGTCGGTTCAATTCAGTGAGTCGGTCGGTTCAGTTCAATGAGTCGGTTCAGTGAGTCGGTGCAGTGCAGTGAGTCGGTTCAGTTCAGTGAGTCGATTCAGTTCAGTGAGTCGGTTCAGTGAGTCGCTGCAGTGCAGTGCGTCGGTTCAGTTCAGTGATTCGGTTAAGTGAGTCAGTGCAGTGCAGTGAGTCGGTTAAGTGAGTCGGTTCAGTGAGTTGATGCAGTGCGTCGGTTCAGTTCAGTGAGTCGCTGCAGTGCAGTGAGTCGGTTCAGTGCAGCGAGTCGGTTCAGTGGCGTGAGTCGGTTCAGTGCAGCGAGTCGGTTCAGTGCAGCGAGTCGGTTCAGTGCAGCGAGTCGGTTCAGTGCAGCGAGTCGGTTCAGTGCAGCGAGTCGGTTCGGTGCAGCGAGACGGTTTAGTGCAGTGTGTCAGTTAAGTGCGTCGGTTCAGTGCAGTGAGGTGGTTCAGTGATTCGGTTAAGTGAGTCGGTGCAGTGCAGTGAGTCGGTTCAGTGAGTCGGTGCAGTGCAGTGAGTCGGTTCAGTTCAGTGAGTCGGTTCAGTGAGTCGGTCGGTTCAGTTCAGTGAGTCGGTGCAGTGCAGTGAGTCGGTGCAGTTCAGTGAGTCGGTTCAGTGAGTCGGTCGGTTCAGTTCAGTGAGTCGGTTCAGTGAGTCGGTCGGTTCAGTTCAGTGAGACGGTGCAGTGCAGTGAGTCGGTTCAGTTCAGTGAGTCGGTGCAGTGCAGTGAGGTTCAGTGCAGCGAGACGGTTTAGTGCAGTGAGTCAGTTAAGTGCGTCGGTTCAGTGCAGTGAGGTTGTTCAGTGATTCGGTTAAGTGAGTCAGTGCAGTGAGTCGGTGCAGTGAGTCGGTCGGTTCAGTTCAGTGAGTCGGTTCAGGGCAACGAGTCGGTTCAGTGCAGTGAGTCGGTTCAGTGCAGCGAGTCGGTTCAGTGAGTCGGTGCAGTGCAGTGAGGTTCAGTGCAGCGAGACGGTTTAGTGCAGTGAGTCAGTTAAGTGCGTCGGTTCAGTTCAGTGAGTCGGTTCAGTGAGTCGGTCGGTTCAGTTCAGTGAGACGGTGCAGTGCAGTGAGTCGGTTCAGTTCAGTGAGTCGGTTCAGTTCAGTGAGTCGGTCGGTTCAGTTCAGTGAGTCGGTGCAGTGCAGTGAGGTTTAGTGCAGTGAGTCAGTTAAGTGCGTCGGTTCAGTGCAGTGAGGTTGTTCAGTGATTCGGTTAAGTGAGTCGGTGCAGTGCAGTGAGTCGGTGCAGTGAGTCGGTCGGTTCAGTTCAGTGAGTCGGTTCAGGGCAACGAGTCGGTTCAGTGCAGTGAGTCGGTTCAGTGAGTCTGTGCAGTGCAGTGAGGTTCAGTGCAGTGAGGTGGTTCAGTGATTCGGTTAAGTGAGTCGGTGCAGTGCAGTGAGTCGGTTCAGTTCAGTAAGTCGGTTCAGTTCAGTGAGTTGGTCGGTTCAGTTCAGTGAGTCGGTTCAGTGAGTCGGTTCAGTGCAGTGAGTCGGTGCAGTGCAGTGAGTCGGTGCAGTGCAGTGAGTCGGTGCAGTGAGTCGGTTCAGTTCAGTGAGTCAGTTCAGTGAGTCGCTGCAGTGCAGTGAGTCGGTTTAGTGCAGTGCGTCGGTTCAGTTCAGTGATTCGGTTAAGTGAGTCAGTGCAGTGCAGTGAGTCGGTTCAGTTCAGTGAGTCGGTTCAGTGAATCGCTGCAGTGCAGTGAGTCGGTTAAGTGAGTCGGTTCAGTGAGTTGATGCAGTGCGTTGGTTCAGTTCAGTGAGTCGGTTCAGTGAGTCGCTGCAGTGCAGTGAGTCGGTTCAGTGCAGTGAGTCGGTTCAGTTCAGTGAGTCGGTGTCTGCTGTACCTGGACGTGTGGCGGTGGGTTGCGTCTGAACTGTTCCCGGGCCAGAATGATCTGGTACTTTGTGAGGGAGTGGAGGTCGCGGTGACTCAACAGCCTCATCTGGGTCAGACGGGACGTAAACTTCTCTAAAACCTGCGAGCAAAACATGTGGAACTCATTTCAGCAGCACAATGGAGCCCACAGACTCTTTTCAACCCACAATCACGCCACTTCTCCACGTACACCTTCATCTTTCATCCTCACTGTAATAGTGTTTGCTGCCCTGCTGTGAAAATGTACATTCAATCTTTCAGGATATTTTTCTGATCGCAAACCTCCCCGATCACCAATACGGACAAACACATCACGAGATCAAGATGCTCCAAATGATTAAATGTCGTAGAAATATGATTTACTCATTAAGAGTCACTAGAGCTTCACCTTAGACCATATACATGTTTCTGTACTCTGTTATTTTATTCTTTTTTTTCGCTATAAATGAAGCAAAATGTAAATATCTGGCCCGCTATACAGCGTTCAGAACAACATGACTGTATATGTGATTCAAATATACACAATGTGAAAATGTAAATGCGCTTCAATATCCAGGAACACAGGAATAAGAGGCGGATCCGGATAACAGGACCCCTGAGGGACACACTGAGCCCGTAGCGAATCACACACACACACACGGACACGATCAGATAAACACTGAGACGAGCGCTGGTAAACTGATGAGTGTGTGACGCTCACACTGATGCTGTCCAGACCCAGACTCATCATGTCACCGGTGACTGCTCATCTAATGCTGCAGGATGAAGCGTTTCATGTCTCGTCTAATGCTGTGATCCAGATCTGGAATAATCCTGAACCTTCAGCTGAAAATCTCTATTCGAAAATCTCTATTCACGCCAGACAAACTCAGCAGCAGTTCAAGACCTAATCAGTTACATTAGATAGTGAATGAAGCCTATATAAAACATATACACACACACACACACACACACACTCACTCTCTCTCACACTCTCTCTCTCGCTCACACACACACACACACACTTGTAGGGAAAAATCATGCTTTTGTGAATCATAATTATAACAGAAGTCGAAATTATGACAAAGTTATTGCTACTTCAATTTCGACTTTTTAATCTCATAATCAACTTAGTATGTCAATTATAACTTATGTCATAATTTTAACTTTTTGTCATAATTATGACTTTTAAAATCACAAATAAGATTAACCAGAGCAGAATGTTTGTGGGGGAAAGGGCTTCCATAAAGTAAAGTACATTTAAATCAAGGCTCATTAAAGCATTTGTAGGCATTACAGAATCTATCCATCAGAGACTGTTGCTCTGTCATGTTACCACACACATTAGATGATTTCTTAGATCCTTATTTTGGATACATATAATCTGTAATCGTCGTTATGACAGTTGATGTTTAGATATGAGCGCTGTGAGTGAGTGATGAATGTTTATTATTCTGCGCGGGGGGCGGGGCTTCTGCGGCCACGTAACCCGAGTCAGCCCGCCCTTAAAAACGTCACGACTCTCGCGCCTGCAAAACAACACGTACGAACTGAGCGCTGTTAATAACGCGAGATTAGCGACCAATGTTAAATATCCTCCTGTGCTCCGGTACACGGACATGACGGTGAAATCCGTGTGACCGAAGAGTGAGGGCGCTTCTGAACACGATCGCGCGGGCTCGTCATCGACGGATCGAGCGATGGATCGCGGCGGGTGTCGGATGAACGGAGGCGGCGGTGGGGATATGATCTCGCTGGAGGACCTGGAGTCCGTGTCGGAGGATCAGCTGTCAGACAGTCCCGAGGAGGAGCTGGAGGACCAGGAGGACCAGGAGAGACTCCTGCGCTACTGGAGAGATGTGGCGCGAGGACACCAGGTGGAGGTGCCCACAGGTAAACACACACACACACACAGCGAGTGAACGAACTAGCAGCTACACTGAGGAGCGTTTCGCGCGAATCGCGCCAGTTTAACGGTCATTCCCCTCAGTAGCGCGACTGAAGCGCACATATGCGGTCTAGCCTAGATAGGCGGCTCGGACACACACACACACACACACACGGCTGCAAAGTGTAAACAAAACAGATAAAACACTCCTTGACTCATTTATCAGAGCAGAACTGCGATCAACAGCTGTTGTGTCAAACACACACTCAGATTTTCACTGACAGATTTTTAAATCTCATTACTCATTATTTTAGCTTAAATTATAGCTTAAAACTCATTATTTTTCCATTCCTTTTAATGTTCCCTGATGATTCATTTTGTATTTGACTTTTGTATTTTGTTTTTCTTTAGCTATTTAACGTTAGTTTGAAAATGGTCTCTGATTTTATTTGTGAAATTAGTTTTCTACTGCTTTTGCTTGTATGTATTTGATCTGATGTTGTAATAAAGCACATTAATCAGCTTCTGCAGTTTTAATGGTGCTATATAAATAAAGCAAACTTGAAACTTGTATGGAAGCTTGTTTCCTTCACGGAATAATAAAAATAATAACAAAGGGAATTATCAATTTATATCTTACAATTCTGAGGAAAAATGTTCACACCAAGGATGATAACAATAGCTATAAAGTTGTAATAATTCTATAAGAATAGTAGAGTTCACACCACAACTATAAACCACTTTCAGTTGATGAACGATAAAACATTGACAGCCAATCAGAATCAATCCTGAGCATTTAAAGAGACAGACAACAATTCATAAACATCACCATACTTCCCTAGTTGATTAATCACAGTAACGTTACATTAAAAAAATTATTGTGTGTTACAAGTTTACCCTGAAAATGCTGTTTAAATAAGCAAATTATCTAATTAAATACTAATTTGCATTCATTTCCAATAGGGCTGTCCCGACTAAAAATGTTTCTAGTTGTTCATGTAAGCCATTAGTCGACTAATCACGTGTTTATATTAATTTAATTACTTAAATATATACTAGGGGTGGAATAGCCTATTCCGCAGTCAAGCTCACGCATAAAGCTTGCCGTGAAGCACTGGCAAAAGTACTGATTATGAATGTGTCGGGGAAAAATAACAAGGATAATTACACTATAATTACACCATTACACTATAATGGTTTATTGATAAATTAGTATTTTCTGAGTCTGTGTGTCAGAGATGTAGCCTAGTTGAGGATGCTGACTCTCATCTCCTTTCATACGGATTACATAATCAGTGTTTGTTTTCGATTCGAATTGGTTCATTTAAAAGCAGATATTTCAAGCTTTCTATATATTTCTGCAACCCCCCCCCCCCCCCCCCCCCAAAAAAACGTCTTTTCATCTCAATATACGAATATAATTCTGAAGTTAATACACCCAGTGTTCAATTGGACCAATTCAAGTGTTTTCATGCACAGAATAAAATTGAAACTACTTTTTAATTATATTAACCAAAGGTACATCAGCTGGCAAACCATTAGGCTACAGGAGTGTATTTAAAGGGAATGATTGTGAATGATTGCTCAAACTATGGCAACAACTGGAGCACAGAGGTTTAAATACGCGGACAAACAAGCTAAACAAGATAACAAGGGGGCGGGGCTAATTAGAAACACCCGGAGACACTAATAAACAAGAAGAACTACAAAACATGGCACAGAACTACAGGAAATAACAAAAGTCCACAAGACAAGGAAAACACAAGACAGGAATCGTGACGCATGTAGGCTAGGCTATAGTTTATAATATCCCATTTATCCTAATAAATGCAATTTCCACTATTTCTGAAGTGATTATTTTATAAAGAACACCGCTTTCTCACATAACGCAGAGAATAAAATAAAGCAGAAAAAGGAACAAAGATGGAGGAAATGGTTGGAGACGCAGGCAGAGAGTTGGAGGTTCATAAATAAATACATTTGCGATGTGCGGCTGGTCAAGCAAATGTTTGTGCTTTATTTCTGCTTGGTATAATTGTAAATACTGATATTCTGGTCTATAGCTAATAGCTTCCCACTGCCCTGTATCTTGCTCTCTCGTTGGTTGTAAGTTTCAGTCAGAACACACTCACACAGCAGGACTCTGAATCGCAGACAGGTCCAGATATTTCACATTTGCCTCTGATTTCAGGCATTTGTCAGCGATTTCGCTAAAATCGTGCAGTGTGAACTTGGCATAACCGACTAATGAAACTAAGCCTCGTCTCGCCGACTATTAGCCCTAGTTTCCAGAACAGAAATGTGAACTTTGGATAAAGTCAGGCTCATAATTCTTGTTTGATTTTGTCACCATATTAAAGGTTTTTACAGAGAGGATTCTGGATTTCCCTTTCTATCACTCCAAAAATCGTTTTCACCATTTTTATAAGAAGTAAAATGTGTAAATCATGGGATGATACATGAACAAGCCTTCAGAATATAGATATGAATAAAACTGTAAAGTCTGGTGTGTGTAAATCTGCTGAAGTGGAGATTTCTGACTCAAACTCACCACAGATTGAGATCTACAGACGCTTATAGATAAAGAGCAATAAAATAAACACTTGTTTTCTCTCCGCTAGTCTAGTTGTGAAAAGCTCAATCGCTCTTAAAACCATCTAGTGCTTTAAAACACAAAGCGTCAGGCATGATCTGAGCTCTTCCGCATATGAACCCGGCAGATTTGCGTGACTATCACTGAGGCAGGGAGGATTTCCCATGATTCACTGGGGGTGCAGGAGGGCCGTCCTGACCCAGTTCAGCAGATTATCACAGGACTCTGTTCTCCATATCAAACACAGAGTTTATAAAGCACAGTCAATCATCATGGGCGTCCTGCTGAACACTCAGGGCTTTGTGAAGGGCTTGACGTGTAATCAGGTGATGTGTGTTTGTGTGCCGAGATTATCCAGACCAGGCCTTTCTAAATCCAGTCCAGTAAAGCGCTTTACACCGCGGTGCACGTGAAGAGCAAACATTATATTACAGTAAGAGACTCGCTGATCCAGATCAAACAGAAGACCGTATCGATCGCTCTATCATGTGTTCCTGCAGTTTCCAGCACAGTTCTGACCGAACGATGCGAGAGATTAGAAAAGATACTTAACTCTGTAATAACACAATAAGGTGTAGCCTAACTCCGTAATAGCACAATAAAATTAATAAACATTTATTAACCTGTTAAGCTGCAACTAGGGCTGTCGCGATAACCGCAATATTGCAGTACCGCGCTACTGACAGGCCAACCGCAGAGGAATGCAAGTAACCGCAGCAACCGCGTTTTCTTTTTTCATAAGGCCACCCTTCATAGTTCGTACCATGTGTATTGAATGTTAAATAAGTTAATAATGATAACAAGACTGTTTATCATGGTGATTTGTACAGAGGCTTCGTGGATTTGGACTTAAGCCTAAACAGACAGTGAATGAGATCGCCTGAGCGCGTGCGATTACCTCCCTCTGTCTTTGAAGTCAAGTCATGTATATTCTAGGGATGGGCATTTTTCAAAAATAATACATTCGAATATTCGTTTAGCCTATTTAAATGACATTTAACGAAAAAGACGTTATTTTTTAAGTACATTTTTCAAAACTTTTGTCACCATTTCTTAACAAGCTTACGATTAGGCAATACACAACAAGCTTACAATATATGTTAAAGTTTTCTTTTAGTTGAAATCATTAAACAGTTGGCCTATGTGTAAACAAAATATAAATAACAAAAGGATTTAAGCTCAAGCAGCGCGAGCGGAAAAAAAACGCCTAATAAAGCAGAGTAGCAGACTGCGCCAGATATCGCTCAGAACGTACACACACACTCGAGTCAGCATGATTATCGTGTATATTGTTTCACGTTTATGTTGAGAAAAACAATAATGTCCACATGCAGGGACGCCGCCAGCAATTTATGCTCGAGTGAGAAAACGCGCTGCACTGACAGACGATTCAGAGACACAAACGGTCACGGTGTTATAAGTTTCTAACAGCACTTTGCGTTTTCTGTTCTTAAACCGGTCTCTCTCAATGAAACTTAAGGGAAGTATATGTCGAAAAAATTTTTTTTGCTATTAGATAAGTTATCATCTCTCAGATCACGCGCGCTACAGCTGCACTTACCTGCAGTCGTAGTGATGGACAGCTGTCTTTCCTCAGTCGCCTGCTGTTTGGCTTTCATGTGATTTCTCATTGTGTTGATAATATTATAACTCAGATTAATTAATTCATTTGATCAAAAGTAATTCCCTTCTGTAAGATCATTTAGTAACATAATTTTCAACTAGTAGTCTAATTCCAAACTTCGCGAGGCAGACGACGACGACATTATGTGATCAAATACAAACAACTTGTTAAACACGCACCACAGCGCCACCCAGAGGATTTAGTTATAACTGCGAGTTAGTGCTTGGGATTTATCAGGGATTCACTGCATTTATGGCCAGCAAAGCATTTAGGCTACGGCTTCATAAATTCGATAAAATTCGAATAGTATTTTATTTTTCGAATAATAATTACAGATCGAATATTCAAGATTCGAATATTCGTGCACATCCCTAGTATATTCGTGAAAAGGTTGCCGTTTCCAAAGAAAGCGAAATATTTGTCGTATCATCCTTTTAACGTGTAAGGGTATTTACCATGAATGCCGTCAGCGCTGGTCAGCATTACACAGCGCGAGGAAGCCGTGGGGGGAAAGCAGCGAGTCACGCATTGGTCTAAGTGAAGCATTGCTGGCCAGCTGAGCCTTGAAAAGTGGACCTCAAATAAAAAAAAAACAAAAAAAACGAACGCCTTGTTTCATTACATCTATCATTTAAGGAATCAGCTTTTTTGAACATTTTCGTTGAATGAACGGTTTAATGACTCACTCAAAGACAGTCCGTTGGTGTGTAACTGCCCGCTGAGTGACAGTCTTTCAATGCGCAGAGACGCTGTTTAGTTTCGGTTACATTGGTTACATTGTTTTTGTGTATGCTGACCACGTCATAACACGTATTTATAGCAACAAATAAATATAAATAAATAAATGGCGGTAATACCGCATATCGCGCTATTGAGCCACTCAAGGGAAATTTCTTCACCGCGACAGCCCTAACTGCAACCCCACTTTTGTAAAATCCATAGACAGTAAAAGAAATGGACACAGCGACCCCATAGACTTCAACGGAGAAAAGTGAAGTCAAATAGAAGCACTCACTTCCTGATTGCCAAGCGCACTGCGCATGCTCGAACTGAGCTGGAAGACGTAGATGTGACGTGAGCAACTTGTACGTCTTCTAGTAGCGGTGCCAAGAGGAATCTGAATCATTCCCTTCCGAATCTTGCAGAGCCGGAGTTCGTGAGTATTAGCTGTCCATAAGCTAGCAGCAGGAGCAACTTTGACACTCTATGGGCTTCTCCCTTGACTTGATGCCTCCACGTCCCCCCGATTGCGCGCGAGCTTCTACTTCTGTCTATACGGTAATTTCTGTACTGTGCGACAGAGTCGCGTGTTATGACGCAATCGTTAGCCTATTTTTACAAAAAATGTATGAATCTAGAAATGCACTGCAGCTAAAGCCACATGTCTGACCATGTTATATTTAAAATCTGAAGATGACAAGTCTAAAACTCTTTATTTAGTTAACTGTTTTTCAAGATCATGTCATACGACTTTATTTTGATTAGACTCTAAAATGCAAACTGATGTTTATTGTCATCTTCTCTAAGCATCTATTCAGTCTATTGTTTATGTGATGTAGACGAGACCCATTCAGTGTCAGTCTCCCCTGCACACATTCACACCTCTCCAGCCTGGTTATGGCTCTAAATATGCTTTTCTTTTGTCTGCATTATAATTACTAACGACTGGCTATTCACACTGTTTCAATCCCTAATCTCTTTTAGGGAAAGTTCTCACCTTACATTTGAAACTAAATAAAATGACCTTCTTAAAAAAAAGAAAGATTTCAGCAAGCAGTCCTATTTAGAAATATTCATAAAAATAACAGCTAGGTATAGCAGGTGCACCAAGGGCTAGCTAGCATGTTAGCTTAGCACACCATCAATACACGACAATTTATGAGATTAAAACCCTGTTTGTGCTCTAAAACTTACTTTACAGCACAAGTCGAGTGTTTTAAATAACCTTCTGTGCTCTGATTTGGCTTCAGATAAAAAAATCTGACAGAAAATATATTATTTTATTGTACTCTGCACGATGATAAAGTCTATATCGATTAGCATTACATTATAAATAGAATCTATTATTATGAAAATACCTGACATGGCTCGAAGAACACAGGTAAATCAAATATCATTGCAATCATGTTTATTGTCTTCAAAACATCTTTATCTGCATGTTACAGCGATCTCTGTTAGCTTTGTTTGGGGAGTTCCTGGAATGTCACATGATTATGGCTCTTCTTCGTTTGTTCCATATATGGACTTTACTGTGCACAGAGCGCCGGCGCCCTCAGGCTGCCAGTATGTATTGAAAACACAGTACATCAGAGTATCCAGCGCTCATAGAGGTGGTAAGTCCCGCCCATCCGTAAAACTCCAAGTGGACCTCTAGGTTGAAAAAGCGTCAATGCAAGTGAATGAGAGAAAATAATTATTTTCTGATCCCGTTTTAATTGTGCCATGAATGTGAACATATGTTGTCTGTGAATTTTTTATATAATTTCTCATGTAACGAGTTTGACAGTATATTGTATGATTCTTTGGCTAGCAGTTGTGGAATAAACATAACGAGAAAGACTTCACGTCGCATATGTGACGTCACCGCATAACACATCTTCCCTCCACAAATCACGGTGCGATAATCTAAGGAATTAGATCGAGATGCCTGTGTGTTTTGTACCCAAATGTCACCATGAAGTGCACCAAAGACACAGGCATGTTTAGCGGGATCCGTGTGCTAGTGGTGGTGACGTATATCAAACGCGTCGAAAGCAGCGAAGAGTTGTAGTCCACAAATGCTCTCACACAAAGTCTAACCGTATGAAAATTCTACCCGCTAAATTGTAGCATTCTTTACACGAAAAATTATATAAAAAATTACCAGACAACATATGTTCACATTCATTGCAAAATTCAAACGGGATTAGAAAATAATTATTTTCTCTCATTCACTTGCATTGACGATTTTTCAACCTAGAGGTCCAGCGGGGTAAGCGGAAGGGGCGGGACTTACCAGCTCTATAATGATTACATCGACGCATTTGGGTATAAATTCAATAAATATGATTCCTGTCTATATAAATCTGATGTAAACCTATGAGAATATATCAATATTTCTCCAAATCTGCACATTTTTTAGCTAAAAGCCCTGATGGACGTTGTTTTGTCAAGCACTATCATGCACTATCACTACACACCACAGGAGTTTTTTTCTGAATGGGAGCGGCTGACGCTCATCATAATTCATATTAAAGGTATCGACTAATTTTTTGATTACATAACTCCAGACACAAATTAAGACACAACTGTCACTATAAGTTTCTCAGAATACAATAGTGGTCAAATACTAAACCTTAAGTCTTATATCTTTTTAATGATGTATAGTTTGTCAAGGTAATAACATTAAATCTGATAGTAACTTTGAACTATTTAAAAAAAAAAACGCTTCAGTGCGCCGACGCTCTGGCAACGGTTATGAGGTTAATCTAGGTTAATGTTCATTTCTACATGTACTCATACATTATGAAGCAACAGGAATGAACAATATTATAAATTAGCACTGACCTAGAGATGAATTAGTCATGAATTTTGTGCTGATGATTAATCATCATACAAATAATTGAGATTGACGATTTAATTAGATTTGATGTCACTTACAGTGTACGCCTAATACGTTATTTTTTCCATGAATCATATATAATATATTAAGATATTATAATAAAATGGGCCCATAAGGAAATCAATATTTATATGATTATAATATAATGCACACTGATTAAACATCTAAACCTTAAATTCGTACAAAGGAAGACTTTCTGTGGCGCTTGAGAGCGTTTTGGCAGCGCTGCTTTTGTTCAGTTGAGACGCTTTGCTTGTTATGTAATATCCGCCAGAGTGTTACTAGAGTCTCATTTAACGCATATTTTGTTTCTGTGTTGATTCTATATTAAAATGTCGATACAATGTAACGTATTTTCTCTGGTTCTTGTTTTAAATTATTTAGTTCCGTTATTATGCTTGTCGTCTGTTGACGTTGTACAGGGCAGAATGTGGCGGTTGGTCGGTGTGGTATTAGCCCCGCCCCTCCTCCACTGTGATTGGACGGCTGGGTAAAAAGTGACCGTAATGAGCGCTGCGTTTTACCCAAAGTTCAACATTCTTCAACTCTCGGCGACCAGCAAAATCACCAGCTTCTATTATACAGATAAATAACCATCTGGGTCCTTTATCTGGGAATTCTCATGCCAAAAATTTGGGAGTGATTTTTGATAACGGCCTTAAATTCGACAAACAAATCCAATTCAGTGATCCACTGCGAAATTGAAAGCGTTTTAAACAGTAAGATGTATTTCCTCCAGGCTGGATTATTGTAAGTCACTGTTTTTTCGCACAGAAAGTATTCTCGTCGCTTGATAAACTTAAAGGTGCTCTATGTAACTTTTAGCGGCCTCTAGTGGTGATGTTTCAGATTGCAACCAAATTTTACAAGAGCGCTCGTGCTCGAACTCATAGACAATACCGTCTATTACGCAAATATCTCGGCGAATACTAGACGGATTGGGCGAGCACCGAGCTCGTTGGGACCATCTAGTCGAGCTGAAAGGAACCATATAAGTTCCATAGTTTTTGGTGGTGTTTTCACGGAGATATTAGCAGAAAACCATCTGGCGCGCTGCAAAATTGCGGACTCCGGTGACGTCACGATCTCAGAAGAAAATCGCTCGTATCTCTGGAACGCAAAGACCCAGAGAGCTCAAATTCGGGGGAGGAGGTCCCAGGGGAACCCTTGCCCGAACGCTAGAGTGGCGGGCCTCGGGGACGCCCCCTACCGGATCGCCGTTCGCTGGGACCCCCGATTTCGAACGGCTATAACTCGGGGAGCCGGGCGAGTTGGACCTCGGGGGTGGGCTCGTTCGAAAGGCCCCGTCCAGCACTACGAACGATTACAGTCTTGGGAATATTGATCAAAGATTGACTGAGATATAAGCCGAACAACGTGCGCCTTTAACCGGACGTAACTCCCTGACGTCTACAATAGACTGTATATAAGGAGAGCGGCTCGGGAGCGCATGCACGTCACATCCGGTGGATTTCGCGGTAAATCCGACCCGGAGACTTCACATAGAAATAGGAATACTGGCCTTCAGAGGTAATAGCAAAACTCGACAAGTGGATCATTTTAATGTGTGATTACAACCCTTTCACACACAGGCAATAAAAAAAGGATTCATTTTAGTAGAAAAGTTACATAGAGCACCTTTAAGGTTGAGCCACTGTAGTCTAAACATGGTCTTTACTAACTTTCTGGCCCGGCAAGTTTCAATTACAATAGAAGCCTATGGAGGAGTGAGACTCATTTTTTGACAGATTTACTCAAAAATGTCTTAATTTGTGTTCCGAAGATGAAGGAAAGTCTTACGGGGTTGAACAACATGAGGGAGAGTAAATACTGACAAGAGTTTTCATTTTTGGGTGAACTATCCCTTTAAGCCTGTGTTCCAATGTTGATAGAAATCATCACTAAAGACTTATTTTTTCTCTCTGGCTTTTGGTTCAATGTCATTTTATGAATTTGTGTGTGTTCCTGTGAGTTTATGTATTTTATTGTCTGAAGGGATTGTACAGCACTTTGGTCAGCAGTGCCTGTTTAAGTCAAGCTACACTGTTCTACACACACACACACACACCTCATCCGTTCACATCATGATAAATAACTCTAGTGGGGTTAGTGAAGTGCAATGAAGTGTTGGCTGTCGCTGCTCATTAGTGTTAGCTGTACAGACGAGCTGCTGCAAACAGGACAACTAACACCTGACACACACTGCCATTACAGCAATACTAGAAGATAAACACAGTAAAACAGTGTAATATTACTCCAGTGTAAATCATCTGTTTTCTATGTGAATATACAGTAAAGTGTAATTTATTCCTGTGATCAAAGCTGAATTTCCAGCATTATTACTCCAGTCTTCAGTGTCACATGATCCTCCAGAAATCACTCTAATATGAGGATCTGATGCTCAAGAAACATTTAGAAACTAGATTTGACAACTAGATTTACTTGCTTATCAAACTGTCGCTTGAGTACACAAACATAATGTCTATCTGCTCCTCGATTCACAGACATGGCCGAACCCATCCAGCAGATCACCAGCAACAACGACGGCACACACACACGGGAGCAGGTTCCGCACACACTCCTCACACGCAAGGAGAAGGTACGTACAGCAGAAGAACAAAACACTGTTCTCAAAAACCCCAGAGAAACAGCTGTAAACAGTGTGGCAGCGGTGAATTTCAGCAGAAGTGTAACGTCACGTGACACAATGACACTAGAACAGCGATGAGATCATCACCATCAGCACAAATATGAGATCACAGAATCAAGAGCTGTTTCCGTCCAAAGCTGTGAAATTAACTTATGCCAAAACTGGAATATGGCAGAAAATATTTGAGAATAACGCAGCGTTTCCATCTCATGTGTTCAAGAGAACAACATCATCACTTCCTGGGAAACTGGCTCAAATATCAGTAATAAAAGTGTGTTTCTGCACTCGGGCTGTTCTCCCTCCATCATAAACGAGTGTGTGTCGAGCGTCATCATGAACGAGTGTGTGTCGAGCGTCATCATGAACGAGTGTGTGTCGAGCGTCATCATAAACGAGTGTGTGTCGAGCGTCATCATGAACGAGTGTGTGTCGAGCGTCATCATGAACGAGTGTGTGTCGAGCGTCATCATGAACGAGTGTGCGTCGAGCGTCATCATGAACGAGTGTGCGTCGAGCGTCATCATGAACGAGTGTGTGTCGAGCGTCATCATGAACGAGTGTGCGTCGAGCGTCATCATAAACGAGTGTGTGTCGAGCGTCATCATGAACGAGTGTGTGTCGAGCGTCATCATGAACGAGTGTGTGTCGAGCGTCATCATGAACGAGTGTGTGTCGAGCGTCATCATGAACGAGTGTGTGTCGAGCGTCATCATGAACGAGTGTGTGTCGAGCGTCATCATGAACGAGTGTGTGTCGAGCGTCATCATGAGCGAGTGTGCGTCGAGCGTCATCATGAACGAGTGTGTCGAGCGTCATCATGAACGAGTGTGTGTCGAGCGTCATCATGAGCGAGTGTGCGTCGAGCGTCATCATAAACGAGTGTGTCGAGCGTCATCATGAACGAGTGTGTGTCGAGCGTCATCATGAACGAGTGTGTGTCGAGCGTCATCATGAACGAGTGTGTGTCGAGCGTCATCATGAACGAGTGTGTGTCGAGCGTCATCATGAACGAGTGTGTGTCGAGCGTCATCATGAACGAGTGCGTCGAGCGTCATCATGAACGAGTGTGCGTCGAGCGTCATCATGAGCGAGTGTGCGTCGAGCGTCATCATGAACGAGTGTGTGTCGAGCGTCATCATGAACGAGTGTGTGTCGAGCGTCATCATGAACGAGTGTGCGTCGAGCGTCATCATGAACGAGTGTGTGTCGAGCGTCATCATGAACGAGTGCGTCGAGCGTCATCATGAACGAGTGTGCGTCGAGCGTCATCATGAGCGAGTGTGCGTCGAGCGTCATCATGAACGAGTGTGTCGAGCGTCATCATGAACGAGTGTGTGTCGAGCGTCATCATGAACGAGTGTGTGTCGAGCGTCATCATGAACGAGTGTGTGTCGAGCGTCATCATGAACGAGTGTGTGTCGAGCGTCATCATGAACGAGTGTGTGTCGAGCGTCATCATGAACGAGTGTGTGTCGAGCGTCATCATGAACGAGTGTGTGTCGAGCGTCATCATGAACGAGTGTGTGTCGAGCGTCATCATGAACGAGTGTGTGTCGAGCGTCATCATGAACGAGTGTGTGTCGAGCGTCATCATGAACGAGTGTGTGTCGAGCGTCATCATGAACGAGTGTGTGTCGAGCGTCATCATGAACGAGTGTGTGTCGAGCGTCATCATGAACGAGTGTGTGTCGAGCGTCATCATGAACGAGTGTGTGTCGAGCGTCATCATAAACGAGTGTGTGTCGAGCGTCATCATAAACGAGTGTGTGTCGAGCGTCATCATAAACGAGTGCGTGTCGAGCGTCATCATAAACGAGTGCGTGTCGAGCGTCATCATAAACGAGTGCGTGTCGAGCGTCATCATGAACGAGTGCGTGTCGAGCGTCATCATGAACGAGTGCGTGTCGAGCGTCATCATAAACGAGTGTGTGTCGAGCGTCATCATGAACGAGTGCGTGTCGAGCGTCATCATAAACGAGTGCGTGTCGAGCGTCATCATGAACGAGTGCGTGTCGAGCGTCATCATAAACGAGTGCGTGTCGAGCGTCATCATAAACGAGTGCGTGTCGAGCGTCATCATGAGCGAGTGTGTGTCGAGCGTCATCATGAGCGAGTGTGTGTCGAGCGTCATCATGAGCGAGTGTGTGTCGAGCGTCATCATGAACGAGTGCGTGTCGAGCGTCATCATGAGCGAGTGTGTGTCGAGCGTCATCATGAGCGAGTGTGCGTCGAGCGTCATCATGAGCGAGTGCGTGTCGAGCGTCATCATGAGCGAGTGTGTGTCGAGCGTCATCATGAGCGAGTGTGCGTCGAGCGTCATCATGAGCGAGTGTGTGTCGAGCGTCATCATGAGCGAGTGTGCGTCGAGCGTCATCATGAGCGAGTGCGTGTCGAGCGTCATCATGAGCGAGTGTGTGTCGAGCGTCATCATAAACGAGTGTGTGTCGAGCGTCATCATAAACGAGTGCGTGTCGAGCGTCATCATAAACGAGTGCGTGTCGAGCGTCATCATAAACGAGTGCGTGTCGAGCGTCATCATGAACGAGTGCGTGTCGAGCGTCATCATGAACGAGTGTGTGTCGAGCGTCATCATAAACGAGTGTGTGTCGAGCGTCATCATGAGCGAGTGTGTGTCGAGCGTCATCATGAACGAGTGTGTGTCGAGCGTCATCATGAACGAGTGTGTGTCGAGCGTCATCATAAACGAGTGTGTGTCGAGCGTCATCATAAACGAGTGCGTGTCGAGCGTCATCATAAACGAGTGCGTCGAGCGTCATCATGAACGAGTGTGTGTCGAGCGTCATCATAAACGAGTGTGTGTCGAGCGTCATCATGAACGAGTGCGTGTCGAGCGTCATCATGAACGAGTGCGTGTCGAGCGTCATCATAAACGAGTGTGTGTCGAGCGTCATCATAAACGAGTGTGTGTCGAGCGTCATCATGAACGAGTGTGTGTCGAGCGTCATCATGAACGAGTGTGTGTCGAGCGTCATCATGAACGAGTGTGCGTCGAGCGTCATCATGAACGAGTGTGCGTCGAGCGTCATCATGAACGAGTGTGTGTCGAGCGTCATCATGAACGAGTGTGCGTCGAGCGTCATCATGAACGAGTGTGTGTCGAGCGTCATCATGAACGAGTGTGTGTCGAGCGTCATCATGAACGAGTGTGCGTCGAGCGTCATCATGAACGAGTGTGTGTCGAGCGTCATCATGAACGAGTGTGCGTCGAGCGTCATCATGAACGAGTGTGTGTCGAGCGTCATCATGAACGAGTGTGTGTCGAGCGTCATCATAAACGAGTGTGTGTCGAGCGTCATCATGAACGAGTGTGTGTCGAGCGTCATCATGAACGAGTGTGTGTCGAGCGTCATCATGAACGAGTGTGCGTCGAGCGTCATCATGAACGAGTGCGTGTCGAGCGTCATCATGAACGAGTGTGCGTCGAGCGTCATCATGAACGAGTGTGTGTCGAGCGTCATCATAAACGAGTGTGTCGAGCGTCATCATGAACGAGTGTGTGTCGAGCGTCATCATGAACGAGTGTGCGTCGAGCGTCATCATGAACGAGTGTGTGTCGAGCGTCATCATGAACGAGTGTGTGTCGAGCGTCATCATGAACGAGTGTGTGTCGAGCGTCATCATAAACGAGTGTGTGTCGAGCGTCATCATAAACGAGTGTGTCGAGCGTCATCATGAACGAGTGTGTGTCGAGCGTCATCATGAACGAGTGTGTGTCGAGCGTCATCATGAACGAGTGTGTGTCGAGCGTCATCATGAGCGAGTGTGTGTCGAGCGTCATCATGAACGAGTGTGCGTCGAGCGTCATCATGAACGAGTGTGCGTCGAGCGTCATCATGAACGAGTGTGTGTCGAGCGTCATCATGAACGAGTGTGTGTCGAGCGTCATCATGAACGAGTGTGTGTCGAGCGTCATCATGAACGAGTGTGTGTCGAGCGTCATCATGAACGAGTGTGTGTCGAGCGTCATCATGAACGAGTGTGTGTCGAGCGTCATCCTGAACGAGTGTGTGTCGAGCGTCATCATGAACGAGTGTGTGTCGAGCGTCATCATGAACGAGTGTGTGTCGAGCGTCATCATGAACGAGTGTGTCGAGCGTCATCATAAACGAGTGTGTGTCGAGCGTCATCATAAACGAGTGTGTGTCGAGCGTCATCATGAACGAGTGCGTGTCGAGCGTCATCATGAACGAGTGTGTGTCGAGCGTCATCATAAACGAGTGTGTGTCGAGCGTCATCATGAACGAGTGTGTGTCGAGCGTCATCATGAACGAGTGTGTGTCGAGCGTCATCATGAACGAGTGTGTGTCGAGCGTCATCATGAACGAGTGTGTGTCGAGCGTCATCATGAACGAGTGTGTGTCGAGCGTCATCATGAACGAGTGTGTGTCGAGCGTCATCATGAACGAGTGTGTGTCGAGCGTCATCCTGAACGAGTGTGTGTCGAGCGTCATCCTGAACGAGTGTGTGTCGAGCGTCATCATGAACGAGTGTGTGTCGAGCGTCATCATGAACGAGTGTGTGTCGAGCGTCATCATGAACGAGTGTGTCGAGCGTCATCATGAACGAGTGTGTGTCGAGCGTCATCATGAACGAGTGTGTCGAGCGTCATCATGAACGAGTGTGTCGAGCGTCATCATGAACGAGTGTGTCGAGCGTCATCATGAACGAGTGTGTGTCGAGCGTCATCATGAACGAGTGTGTGTCGAGCGTCATCATGAACGAGTGTGTGTCGAGCGTCATCATGAACGAGTGTGTCGAGCGTCATCATGAACGAGTGTGTCGAGCGTCATCATGAACGAGTGTGTGTCGAGCGTCATCATGAACGAGTGTGTGTCGAGCGTCATCATGAACGAGTGTGTGTCGAGCGTCATCATGAACGAGTGTGTGTCGAGCGTCATCATGAGCGAGTGTGTGTCGAGCGTCATCATGAACGAGTGTGTCGAGCGTCATCATGAACGAGTGTGTGTCGAGCGTCATCATGAACGAGTGTGTGTCGAGCGTCATCATGAACGAGTGTGTGTCGAGCGTCATCATGAACGAGTGTGTGTCGAGCGTCATCATGAACGAGTGTGTCGAGCGTCATCATGAACGAGTGTGTCGAGCGTCATCATGAACGAGTGTGTGTCGAGCGTCATCATGAACGAGTGTGTGTCGAGCGTCATCATGAACGAGTGTGTGTCGAGCGTCATCATGAACGAGTGTGTCGAGCGTCATCATGAACGAGTGTGTCGAGCGTCATCATGAACGAGTGTGTGTCGAGCGTCATCATGAACGAGTGTGTGTCGAGCGTCATCATGAACGAGTGTGTGTCGAGCGTCATCATGAACGAGTGTGTGTCGAGCGTCATCATGAACGAGTGTGTGTCGAGCGTCATCATGAACGAGTGTGTGTGTGAGACGCTTCTGGAGGGATTACACCACATCACTCTGAACACACACTCCGACTCCAGCGTTTCAGAAACACCAAACCAACATTAGAGACGCTGCGACGCCATTGGTCCACTGGTTACTCCAGTTATCCAATCACAGCTGACGCGGAGTCACATGAGGTTTTAATATGTCCCAATATGTGCATTAAATAGGTGGATGAAAACCACCGATATGAATCATACATGTGATCAAACACACCTGCAGGGAGGAGGATGATGAAGATGGATTGGGTACTGAAACCATTAAACTCCACCCACTTTCATTGATTGACACTTTCCATCCAGGTCAGAAACTAACGGAAGCTTAAGGCAAAAATGCACAGATAAAATCCCCAGATGAGACAAATGTGTGTGGAGAAAGTGAATATTATGAAATGTATCAAATGTCAGATGAGAAGTGTGTTCTTATTTAACGTGTTTATTGCCTCTGCAGATACTGATGAGTTCTGTAAGAAAATACTCCAAAAGGTGAAACATGAATCACATCTGGATCATTTAACACTGGGACGGGTTCAGTTATTAAAATGTGTTCGGGAAGACAATTTACTCTATGATCAAATACATTACTGTAACTCAAGTGTACAGCAGCTCATGGGTTTGATTTCCAGGGAATGCATGAATTGAAAAAAATATATACTACTTTAAATGCATGAATGCAATGCAAGTCAGTGGATAAAAGTGATAAATGTCAAATCAACATGGAATACACAAGCGCCTGCACAGGAGATATGAGAACGGTTCAATGATTCAAGTATTTCACAAATAGGATTGTGTCAAATTATTACAATGCATCTATAAAATAGCCTATTACAGGGATAATTCACCTAAAAATGACACTTCTGTAATTTACTCACTCACGTTGTTCCAAACCTGTAAAAATGTCTTTTGAAAAAGATATTTTGAGAATTGTAACTTTAGGGTGAACTATCCCAGTGTTTCCCCTTCCACTGTTCGGCCCGCCCCCCCGAAATAATTTTGTTTTAAATGGACGCTCCATGTAGGAACTTTAGCGGCTTTGATTTTCGCGATATAGCAGTTCAGTACGCTTGAAATCAAATCACGATATAGACTAGTGTGTGTGAATATTAAACCGCAAAAAGACTATTTAAATAGGAATCCTGCATGTTCTGTGTGAATGAACGGTGCAGACGACGCGCAGTTTCATTTACCTCTCGCACACACACACACACACACACACACACACTTGTGAGGCTCGAGCTGTTTTTTGCCTATACGAATGCATGAACTTCATCTCCAGACTCCAGACCCGCTTCGTGAGCATTTAAACGCTTCATTTGAGAAAAACTATCATCATGTCATAAACACAGAAACTCAAAGGTCTTCACGGCAACCCGTCAAAATAAAAGTTGGGTTTAACTTGACAGAAATATATTACTATTGTACAGTAGAATTTAAATTCAAATAAATTACGATCAAAACTTTGTTTTATCACAATTTTTCTTCCATGTTTTAATTTTAACAGTAAAGCTCATTGTGCAGCACGAAAACATTTAATTAATATTTTATGTCTTCATTTGATTACCAGAAAAAACAACAAATTTGTGTGAAAAAACAAAACAAAACATTTCATAGAATTTCAAATCCACTGTACACTGTATCCCTGTAAGTGCATGAGCTTATGTATTCCACACTGACCCGAGTGACGGATCTGTTGCTCGACTGCGCTCCGGTGTGACCCTGATGTTCTGCTGGTGTGTGTGTTGCAGTGCGGGGAGGTGGTGTACGAGAAGCGGCGCTATGAGAAGGCGCACTGGGCCTGCATCACGGTTCACGAGGACACGTATGAACAGAGCATCTGCTACGGCTTCATGAAGATCATGAGGTTCATCTGCCAGCAAAACACAGCAGGTGCGTGAACACCAGCCTCACACACACCCTCACACACCCTCTCACACCCTCACACACACCCTCACACACACCCTCACACACACCCTCACACACACTCACACACACCCTCACACACCCTCTCACACACCCTCACACGCACCCTCACACGCACCCTCTCACACACCCTCACACACACCCTCACACACACCCTCACACACACTCACACACACCCTCACACACCCTCTCACACACCCTCACACGCACCCTCACACGCACCCTCTCACACCCTCTCACACACCCTCTCACACACCCTCACACACCCTCACACACCCTCACACGCACCCTCACACGCACCCTCACACGCACCCTCTCACACACCCTCTCACACCCTCACACACCCTCACACACCCTCACACACCCTCACACACACCCTCACACACACCCTCACACACACCCTCTCACACACCCTCTCACACACCCTCACACACACCCTCTCACACACCCTCTCACACACCTTCACACACACCCTCTCACACTCTCAACCACCCTCACACACACCCTCTCACACACCCTCACACACTCTCACACCCTCCCTCACACACTCACACACACTCACACACACCCTCACACACCCTCACACACACCCTCTCACACACACCCTCACACACACCCTCTCTCACACACCCTCTCTCACACACCCTCTCTCTCACACCC
This sequence comes from Rhinichthys klamathensis goyatoka, assembly GCF_029890125.1. NCBI lineage: Eukaryota > Metazoa > Chordata > Actinopteri > Cypriniformes > Leuciscidae > Rhinichthys > Rhinichthys klamathensis. Next base: position 560,217 of record NW_026606951.1, on the reverse strand, counting down.
TCTCACACACCCTCACACACACCCTCACACACACCCTCACACACACCCTCACACACACTCACACACCCTCACACACCCTCACACACCCTCACACACCCTCACACACTCTCTCACACACACCCTCTCACACACCCTCACACACACCCTCACACACACACTCACACACACTCACACACACCCTCACACACCCTCTCACACACACCCTCACACACACCCTCACACACACCCTCACACACACCCTCACACACACCCTCACACATCCTCTCACACACCCTCTCTCACACACCCTCTCTCACACACACCCTCTCACACACACCCTCTCACACACACCCTCTCACACACTCTCTCTCACACACCCTCACACACCCTCTCTCACACACCCTCTCACACACCCTAACGCTCCGCCTCCTCCACCCACAGGGAGCTACCTGGGCATGACCATACCCATCGTGACGGTGGTGCGCACCGACGAGATGCACACCACTCTGTCCCGGGCCGTCACTGTGGCGTATTACCTTCCCATGGTGCACCAGGGCGACCCGCCGCGACCCCACGACCCCGAGATCGCCATCGAGCAGTGGCCCGACACTGTCGTCTACAGCAGGTGCGAAACAGTCAAACAATCTCGGCTCCACTCCAACAAGCAGTGGTGCAACGGATCACAACATTCACCGTTCCGATCATTTTAGGGTTTTTTGAGCCACGGATCGGATCAGCAACAAAAAAAACCACACATTTTTAACGAACATTAAAGACAAGTGAACAGTCAGAAATAAAATAAGAACACATACTCAAATTACAAGCAGAGATGAAAACTAAATAACAAAGTTACAAAGTCTAACAGTATTCAGGTGCAGAAATTCATAATTGAGCCTGAATGTAAAATAACACTATTAGTTCACTGTAGAAACTAGATATAGTTTAATCTTTGTTAAAGCTGTATTTTGTTGTTTTATTAACATTAACGACACAGACGACAGCAGGAATGTTAGTCTGCCGTCACTGAATGAACTGACAGACATGCGGTTTCTTCCTCGCCGGCTCACTCATGACCGAACCGAGAGAACACGTGTGTATCTTGACATGATTTCGTGTGCATGTGTCCGTTCAGCGACAAGGTTAAACTTAGCGGTGCCGAAGCGTGTGGCCTGATCTGTGCGGATCAACTGCGATCCGTTGCACCCCTACAAACAAGTCATGTGACTCGACGCGCGTGTGTTTCAGGGCCTTCACGGGCGCCACTAACGAGCGGTCCATCATTAGTGAGATCAGCGGTCTGGCCGAGGCGCTGGACTCTCCGGGCGACTGCGTGAACGACTCCTTCATCGTGGCCGGATACACCAACCCAGCGGCGGCCAATCGGCAGAACGAGATCTGGTTCCTGGAGAGGCCTTGAGCTGCTCGCTTTACCCACAATCCTCTGCTCCTCTGAGTCCACACGTCCTAGTTCCTGATTACCCATGAGCACTGCTCCTCGCTGTCGTCTGATGAACACGAGCAGAAGCTCATTTATATGCGCAACACTGATTATAAGCTACTACACCAATGCAGACACCACAACTGGAAGTGAGTCACTCTGAGCGCTGTTGCTGTAAGACAATCATGTGTATGCTATCACACACACACACACACACACACACACATACACTCACTCACTCTCACACACACACACACACACCACACAGGGTTCCCAGACTGCGACCATTTTTTGAGGATGTGCGAGTTAAAATGTTATGTGGTCGCATTTGTGCGAGTGGACGCTTGAGCAACAGAACGCCGCTGTATCAGCTGGGCAGTCCGTAACTTATGTTCAAAATGAACGAGTAGGCTACATCATGAATCCATTTTCCAAACCCTGTTTTTGACTTATTCTGAATCACTACGGTACGCCTATAATAAGCAGTGTTTCCCTACCATTGTTTTGCATGTAGACAAGTGTGTGAGGATATTAAACCACAAAGACAATTTAAATACGAATCCTGCTTGTTCTGTGTGAATGAATGGTGCAGCCGACGTGCAGTTTCATTTAACACACACACACACACACACTGAAGCACGTTTGACGCTTGCGCTGTTTTTTTTTGCCTATATGAAGACACAAATGCAAACTTCCTCTCCAGGCTCTTAATCCACTCCGAAAGTCACTTCGTGATCATTTAACCGCTTCATTTGAGAAAAACTATCATTATGACATAAATAAACACACAAACTCAAAAGGTCTTCACGGCAACCCGTCAAAATAAAAGTTCGGTTTAACTTGACAGAAAAATATTACCGTTGTACAGTAGAATTTAGATATGTCCCAATGTAATAATACTAACACTAATCCAAATAAAGTATCATCAAAACTGAAATATTTAAGGAATAATCCATGTTTTAATTTTAACAGCAAAGCGCATTGTGCAGCACATTATTTGACAAAAAGTTTATTTAATTTCCTATGATTAAAATTGATGATAAATGATAAAATTTGTGTTTTATGTCTTCATTTTATTACCAGAAAAAACACAACACAGAATTAGTGTGAATTTTTTTTCCATTTTTTTTTTTAAATGTTGTATACGTTTAATGATTCATAATACACTATTTCAATTAATTAGACATGCTTTTTGATTGCTAAAAAATGTACACCACGTATCCGTAACACGCCCGCTCCGCAACACTAGCCCTCAAAAATGGTCTCACGAAACACAGAGCCCCTTCCTCCTACGTCATTTCAGCGGTTATATTTTCCTCTGTCGAGCGATTACTCTCATGATCGCTCGACAGAGGAAAAGGAAATTATTATAAAATGCAGAAGGTAAGAGTGTGAGATTTCTGCTTTTAGTTACAACTATAAACTTTGATAACGAAAAATCTGTATCAGTTTATTATAATACTCTAATCTTTTAAAATGTAATGCATACATTTGAATGTTTAATGATTTTTAAAAGATAGAAAGATGATAATAGACAGAATATGATTCAAATGTAAATAGATAGATTGTATATAATTCAAATGTAAAATGCTTAAAATTACAGATTAAAATTACTGTCCAAAATCCATTAAAATCCTGAAATTTGGCAATGATAATTAATATATTACAGGTATTTCTGCTGCAACCCAGAAAGCCTTTGCTAGCCTTGGTCCATTAAAACCACTATTCATCAGCATGCATTGATTAATCCCATGGCATGTAGCAAAAAAAAAGAAGAAAAAAGGTGCGACCAAATCATATGCTGGTGCGACCAACTGAGAAAGTTGGTAGCACCAGTGCAACCAGTGGAAAAGTTAGTCTGGAGCCGTGCCACACATACACTCACTCACTCTCACACACACACACACTCATTCAAACGTACATACTCATTCAAACACACTCACACACATACATTCACTCACTTTTACACACACACACTCATTCTGTTCTGCTCTATAAATCAATGCTCATGTAGTCAACAAATCAATATAATAGACACACATACGTTTATATATTATATATTGTCATAGTGCTATTTTTAAGTATTTTTGTAATGTTTCCTTCGCTGTTATTCCTCCATGAAGTGCAGATGTCAATCAAACAAGGAAATTAATGAGTTTTCAGAATGAAACACACACACGTGTCTTTGAATGAAGTTAATGAGCTCAAGCACTTGCCAACACTCGATCAGTGTGTGTGTTTTACTCTCGCTCATCGTATCAACACTACAGCCACTGAGTTTCTGAATGCTTCTGTTCATATTTCTGTTCTGATCTCAATAAACTATTATTGAATCACAGTACGACTCGAGCGTCATCACTTTACACAACAAAAACAACCCTATTTCTGGACTAAAAAAACAAAATCACTCAAATAAGTGACAGATTAAAATCACCATAACATCATAATTTCCTCTTCTAAATGATTTATGGGTGCACATCATTATTGTGTTAATAATCCTGAATCAGAATACCATCTCTTCTCTGATGATGAGGGCGGGGCTATAACCTGTCACTCACATGAGCTCAGCCAATAGCAAACCACAACCATCCAATCAGACACAATCAAGCCCCGCCCACATGTGTTCTCGTTCCTGAAGCGTTTCTCTCGATATACGACACATTAGAGGAGAGAAGACCAGCGCTACTCCCCTTTCCTGCTGAAGTGTTAACTTGCGTCTCTCCTGAGCTCAGAGGGGTTCGGCTGCTGTGGGATAAAGCAGTGCTCAATGAGGTCAGAGGTCAAACTGAAGGCGAAACATTCCAGCGCTCCAGTGAGATGTGAATATAGGGGTGTCCCCGACTAAGGATTTTCATAGTCGAATCAGATTCGTCAGGTCCTGCCTATAGTCGACTAATAGTCGAATCATGTGTGTGGGTGTTGGGCAGGGGGCGGGGCTTTAACATTTTAAAGCCGCGATGTACAGAACATCACACAAAGATATAGAAGAAAATGTATAAAAACATTTTGGATCAATAAAACTAAGAAATAACATAAATAACTGCAGAAAGGCCACACTGCAGATAGGATTTGCATTTCACATGCAAATCAAATTAAATCGGCTGAATTGCCTGTACGAGCATGCTCTATATAGGCCTACAGCGCAACATCGATGCACTGAAAAATAATCAACAATTAAGAACATAATATACTTTTATAATAAATAAAAATACAAAACGAAATAAGTCAGAATCAAATCACAAGAAGCAGAACAAATGTGAAAAAGCACTGAGACATGGCGACCGCTGGCGCTGCTAATGCGGCGGCTCTGAATCCACTTGTTGACAAGAAAGGAGGAAAGAGCCACATATGGAAATATTTTCGATTAGGCTAATGTCACGTTGCCATAAGGGGCCGTTCACATAGCGCGTTTCTCTGCGCGTGCAAATTCGTTATTTCCAATGTAGGCGCACTGGAAGCGCGCTCGTTTTTCCAGGCCGCCTCTGTTCATGGTTGCATAGCAACGACAGACGCCACGGGAGAGCAAGCGCTTTTGGAAAGGAGAAAGCGGCGCTCTCCATGAGGACGAGGAAGTATCAGCAAAGAATCAATTGATTTCTAGCCCTTGCATTAGCTTTACTACTAGATACATTTACGGAGATGAGAAATAAAAAGCCGCACTGTACAGCTATGATCAGCTGTTCGGCCGAGCTTTCGATGTTGTTACGGAAAGGCCGAAGCTGATCGGTTGTTTTTTGTCACATGGCCTGTTGAGATGAGATGTTACGATGTTTTCATCTCGCCACGCGCGCCTACAATTGAAATAACGAATTTGCGCACAAAAAAACGCGATATGTGAACGGCCCCAAAGTGGACTCGGGTGCGGGTGTATCGGGGTAGGGTTACGAGGACATGAGCACAGTCTCGGACCGACACCCGAGTGCTGTTTATGCCATTATTAGTCCGTCAGAAAAGCAGTTCTAGGCTTATTCTTGGCTGGATAACTCTTAGCAGGTTTAAAAAGCCTTTTAAAATTAAATATGAACACAGTTTTGGATTAAATAAAAGTACAGTCAAGTCAAATAAAACACGTTTTATCTCCTGTATTGTTTGGTAACACTACAATAAGACACCATTCATTAACATTACTTAATGCGTTATCTAACATTAACACATTGAGTGAACAATATATTTTTACAACATGAATGAATGTTTGTGAATGTTATTTAATACAAACACTTGATTGTTCATGTTTGTTCACTTCATTCATTGTGCATTTAATAATGTTAACATAAAACTTTTGATTTTAAAAATGTTAGAAAAATTAAGTGCTCACAGATTGGGTGTGGCCTTTGCCATTAAGATAAAATTTTCAATAAATTCTAAATAATCTTTTTTCTGGGTTGTGTCATTTCATTTTTCCCCTAACAATATCTACCTTATAGCTGAAAATTAACACGAAACAAAAACGTGAAAAATCTTGTCTAAAATTATAAAATGAAGGTTTCTGTTTGTGACCAGTTCAAGGTACGTGCTGCAATAATCATGCCTTGAATCTGTTGATGGTATGTCATATTTGTATGTCTCAAAATGTCCATTTCTATCCACAAAACTTGCCAGAAGTCATGGTTTAAGGGGTTATTTAAAAAAAAAAAATCTTCCGGAGGTGCATGCCCCCGGACCAATGTTCCCTCTAAGCTGCGCGCGTGCGTGGCCGCGCACTTCTGATGCCTCGGCCGCGCACTTCTGAAGCGGCGGCGCGCAGAAAAGAATAAAATGCCACGCAGATGACTGACACGAAATGTGTGGGGAAATAGGGCTCCTTGCCATTAAAAGGTTTGAAACCCCCTGCTAAAGAAAATATTGGAAATTCATAAGCAATAAACAATCATTTAACTTTGATGATTTAATGCTTCCTGTACACCAGGGATTCCCAAAGTGTGGTGCACCCCCAGGGGTACGCGAGCTGCCACCAGGGGGTGCGCGAGAGGAAAAATGTAATGGCGGTCTGTTTTGTAAGTGGGATTTTTCCATACAATAAAATAAAAACCATGAACAGTAAACATTTCCTTTGTAATCGCTTTTATTTTAAATAAAAAAACTATAATTTATGAGTTTTTGATAGAAACGTTGGAAACAGCTGCTGTCTTCTACGCACTGCTCTGCACTGCAGCCGCTAACGTGACACATGTGCTTTCGCGCGTTTGCTGTCATATATCACAACCATTGAGTGTTTTCAACCACATAATGTTTATTTTAGGTTTCAGACATTTAAATACACATAAGTACTAGCAAAACAATGATTTTGATTTAGCTGATTTCTATAGAAGCGGCAATATTAATCCTTTTCATTATAATAAGACGACACGTTTTATTCATATCAGATACACATTGTATACGTAGCTTCACATTTTACCCTATTCTTCTCCCAGTTCACCGGCCTCTTACTTTCATGTATTTCGTGAGAAGTGGAGGAATTGACGTCACGTGTTGTAAATCCAACAGATCCGATTCTCTGAACTGTGGCACAAACTAACGATCGTTATGAAGGTGTTTGAACAATAAAACACATCTACTTGCACATATTTGACAATCGGAATATCAGTGTTTCATGCTATAGCTAATACATTTGTGAATATTTTTGATAAAAAAGGAAAAATGACATAAAAGCAGATCATCATTCATTCACCGCTGTGTTGTGGTTGCGCTGTGTCACGTGACAAGGAATGACGCGTCACCATGGAAACATTAAAGTGACAAGTTCTAAATAACGGTCGCCTTGAAAAACTCACGCTCAGTTAAAATATTTTAAACTTACGCGTGAAAGGGTTAAAAGTGGAAGCTTGTGCGTAGCTTTGTTGCATTATATTGAAACTTTGTTGATGTTGTTATTGTCATGCGTGTTCTGGTTATTAGCGCATGATTAAACATGAGTCTTTATAGGGCGATAAAACAAAAGCTTTGTTGCATTTTTTTTTTAAGTGGGGATTGGGGGTGCGCCAACCCGGTTGGGACATAGAAGGGGGTGCGCAGGAAAAAAAGTTTGGGAACCGCTGCTGTACACAATTAATTCACTGTACAAAAACACTTTATGGTTTTCCCAAACCATCTCAGTGTAACAGCTTAATTTTCTTCCATACTATATTCTATTATTGTAAAGAATTGAACTGTCCTGCAGAAGATTTTGTAAATTATTTTTCATAGGATTTCTTGCTAAAGACTGTACAGTTAACAGCACTGTAAAAAAAAAAAAAAAAAAAAAAAAATCAGGTAACCTAAAATGTGCTTCATTTAGTGACTTCTTAATTTGTTAAGAAGCTTGTTTTTCGAAAATATGATTTAATACCAGTAAGTTACATCAAGGGTCAAATAACATAGAAATGGCACATTCAAGTTAAAAGTTACAACTGAATGTTGAAACCATTGTGTTTCTACGTATGCTGTACAGGTCAGGTATAAAGAATATTTTTGCTCAGGTGGCGAAAAATGTCCGGCCAATAGAAAAAAGTTTTGCTCAGCAAGAAAAAAAATTAGAGGGAACATTGCCCCGGACCCCCCCGCGCGCGACTTGGTAACATCCTCCGGCACGTGACAGCACCGCTGCTGGAAAAATTTCTAGGGGAAAAAACACTGCTATGGAAGTGAAATAATGACAAATGTTTTTGTAACAAAAAAAGCACTACTTGAAATAATATGCGTTGCATTAACAGTGCTTACATTTGAATGCATTGTTTTTTTAGGGCTTGCACTTTTATGGGCTGAAATTGAACATAGTTGTATATTTAAGCTGTGAATATTTAAATTCAAAACATTTCACACACGTTTTCATTATAAAAAATGCAATAATTCCATATTCACCTTTCAGATTTTCACTTCACTGTTTAAAAATACAACCTATAATATTCGACAGGCAATTTTTGGTCCACTTTACAAATTCAGTGGATCAAATTCAACAGAAAATTCGACGTTTGACATGCGGGAACGGCAGGAATATCAGTAGATTGATGATTGCTAATCTCCACCGCTGTTAGTCGGCCGCTCCTGTTGACGAAGAAAACTATGAAGCAACGGGTGAGAGACTCACTCATTCATAAAAAATGGATTTACAGAAACTGTCAGTATTTGTGATGATTATCAGGGCCAGCATATGGATATGGAAAAGCTGATAAAGACACAAAAGCTGTGTTTACATTTAAGTCTTCACGGTTACTTTTGTACATGTAGCTTTCTCTACCGTGAACGAGATTATAATGTTATTCCCCGATGCTGATGTGCAGATCAAACGGTAAATCTGAGGTAGTAGACGTATATTTCTCTCGGTCGGTTAGTTTTATTAACTTTTTCAACAAGCTTTTTAGTTTCAAAAACATTTGTCATTATTTTACTTCCATATCTATCCTCTTGAGTGAGGTCTAGGTTTCAGGATATATCAGATACAGCCACAGCGCCACCTACAGCTCCAGGCCCGTCACTGCCGCTCAGTGGGGAACCCTGGATAACCGGTCCAGGACTACAGAACCGCTTCTGATTGGTTCAACACACCCGTGTCTCAGCGCACTTCATCAAACCAGCCTTCTTTCTTTAAAGTCCCCCTGTGGTGTAAATCCAGCGTTTAATGTTGTTTGTGTGTGTATGTGGTGTTTAATACGCTTTAAGACACACCATGTGTAAGTTCATAAGTCGACAGCATTGCTGAGTATTTCCTCCTTAAAACTGCAGTGAACCAAAGACAGTCTCAAAAACACGGTTTGAAATCATCGCTGGTGTTTCTGACGTCACAAACGACCTTGTAACCAATCAGATCAACGTGTGATCGTCACCCAGTGGATCTCTGAGCTGAGGGAGTGAGTGGAGGCGGGGCTCATTTGCATATTCATAGAACCACACATACTAAATGAGGCGAGGGTGTCGAGTTACATTCAAAATATTTTAAGGCATGGAGGGGAATAATACTTTTAAATATGTCATTTTGGTGTCAAAGATGAGTTTAAAGTGATACAATGGTTGACTACAGGAGACTTTAATGATCTGAACACCTGCAAGCCGGAGCGTCTCATATTTACATACATTTATTCATTTAGCAGCCTTCATCCAGAGCGACTTGCCAATGAGGAATACAGCAACGAGTCCTGATGAAACGGCAAACGCAAGAAGTGCTCAGAACACTGCAGGTGTCGCTCACCTGTACCGGGTCTGGGTCGGGTCTGGGTCTGTGTCTCTCACCTGTAGGTACCGGGTCTGGGTCGGGTCTGGGTCTGTGTCTCTCACCTGTAGGTACCGGGTCTGGGTCGGGTCTGGGTCTGTGTCTCTCACCTGTAGGTACCGGGTCTGATGACCCGTGAGTGACTCTCCCAGCGGGACGACGATCTTCTCCAGGCTGCGCTGATGCACGTGTTCCTGGACATCGGGACTGTCCTCGGAGCGCAGCTCGATGTGAGAGATCAGCAGGTTCGAGATCACCTGCTGCACCGCCTGCACACACACACACACACACACACACAGAATCACTGAAGACCCGTTCTGAGAGTGTGTGAAGCAGTATTACTGTACTTCAGCAGCTTTCAGAACCTGTCAAAACAGATTTTATTCAATGCTTTTGTTACTTTTAAGCAAAAACTACTCTACTTCGAGATCACCTACTGCACCGCCTGCACACACACACACACACACACACTTTATTGTGTCTGTAGCCCCTTGTAAGTGAGGAGGAGCCTAATTGAGAAGCACTGTATAAATATTATATACTGTGAGTTAGGGGTGTAACAGTGTATCGTGTCACAATATATCGCAATACAAAAATGCAACAATATGTGTCGTGTATATAGTTCACCCAAAATGAAAATTACTGTGTGAGGAAAAATTCAAATTTACAGAGTTTTAGTGTCAGTACTACATTAAACTACTACTTATAATGTTGAATATGATGTATGTGGGGAATATTTGTGGGTCCTGATAATGCCAGATGTCTGATGTTACCAGTAAAAGTGGTACATTATTGTAAATATATCTAGTGAGTGACAGAGATCAAGCATATTCGTGTAAAATAATGCTGTATTTCATCTTCAGAATCATGAATATAGTTATTCTGGCGTCTCTATTGTCCTGCGTTGGGTTTCCAGCACTGAGTCCAAGACTATTCATTTACACACACAATGTTAATATCAAATTTAGCATTTTAATCAACAGTACATTTTTTGTGAACCTTTAATCATATGTCTTTGATCACTCCTCCCGGTTCCCATGATCCCCGGCTCACCTTGACGTCTCCTCCAGGTGTAGCGCTGAGCGCCAGGACGCGGAACCGCTGCGATTGGTTGCTCAGCTCACGCACCACCTGAAGAACAAGCTCAGCATCAGAACCAGAGTTCCCATCATGCTTCAGTCAGGAGGGAGGAGGAAGTGAAGCGCTACCTGACAGTACGCGTGGTTCCCGGTGGCCTTGTGGGCCTCGTCGATCACCACACACTTCACCTGAGCCGCCGGGCAGGTGTTCCGGCACAGGTCGTTCACCATCACCTGAGGAGTGAGGAAGAACACACGCCTCGAGCGCCAGAGCTCTCGCCGGTGCTGCGCTGCGGTGGAGCCTGCAGAACACACACACACACACACACACAAATCATGATGTTAGTTTTTTCCATATGTTAGAAAATGACTGAGAATGACACAATATTATTATAATTCTTAAACGTATAAAAGGTCAAGTTTCTCGTTTTCGGGGGTCGTGACCTCTGACCTGTGAGCTCGGCCATGTGCGGCTGCGGGATCCCCATGACCCCGTGACAGGCCTGGATCTGCTGGGCCACCAGGGGTTTAGTGGGCGCCATGAACACGATCTTGCCCGCGGGGAACCAGCGGTAGTAGTTGTACATGATGACCGCGGCGATGAAGGTCTTGCCCAGGCCGGTGGGGAGGCAGACCAGCGTGTTCCTCAGCAGAGCCGCCTCGCAGATCCGCAGCTGGTACTCCCGGACCGGGCAGTTCGTGGGGTAGATCCAGATGCGGCCCGCGGACGGGTCGAAGCCCGGTTCCGGACCGGCCTCCAGCGCGCGCTCGGCCTCGTACACGGCCACGAGCATGACATCATCATCGTCATCTTCATCAGCGGCTGCTGTTGATGTCTCACCCCAGAGACTCCTGCTGTCTGTCTGCTCGGGGGTTTTAATCCGGTCTGAGGTGGTTTTAATCCGGGCTAAAGTGGTTTTGCTCCGGTCTGAGGTAGTTTTGCTCCGGTTTGCGGTGGTTTTCCTCCGGTCTGAGGTAGTTTTGCTCCGGTCTGAGGTGTGAGACACATTGCAGCCCCATGTCTGGAATAAAGTCCTCTGATTCGCGCTCATTGTAGAATCATAATCATCATCATCGCCAGCCTCAGTGAATATTACCGTTAGTAAACAAACGCGTTTGAATTCTGCCAGACCGAGCCGAATCAAACATGGCGCTTCTCTTTCCGCTCCAATCAAACGCATTAATCGCTCATACCTGAAACATATTCACGTTTTCATATTCTAAACAAACATAAACAAGAGCGCAAACGAAACGGCTGATCGAATGTGGCGCGCGTGCGGCTTACGTCACCGAGAGTGAAAGAGCGCATGCGCGGGCGGTGTGTTCCTGTGACGTGCGCATGATTTGATGAACTAAAACCGAATTATTATGTTATGTTTTGTTTTTTACTCTTACGATTGGTGTTACTCTTAACTATTGTGAGGTTCTCATTTTGTTGTACCAGAGTGTAAACTGAATGTTCAAATAAAACTTAAAAAAAACGAATTATTTGTCAGAATATTTTATCTTCACTTCATGAAACTCTTTGATGGATCATTTCAGTGCCTGTGGTGTTTGTAGATTATATCTGTAAATATATATAACATTCTGATCTACCCACAGATTATTTCATTCACCACTCAATATTATTGTTTGGATTTAAAAAAGTGTCCGTTTAATATAAACTGAATATTCTCCAGGTGATGTTTTACACATTTATAATATTTACACATATTTTTATTTGTCCCCCGGATTAAACCACCTCATGTTAGATTTATACATTTATATATATTTGAACTATTTTCAGTATTTTAATTGTCATGTTGGTTTGCTGATGTCTTTGGTGTCACAGAACTATTAAAAGTATCAATATATGAATAATCTATTTTAAAAAGTAGATTTTTAATTATTAAGCTCATTTATGTTCATGTAAGGAAGAATGATGGAAAACCAAAAGCAGTAATTTGACTCGAATCACAATCATTCACAGCACGAGTGTTTACAGAAATAAGACACTTTATTATATAGATAAATCTCTCTCTCATATAATTTAATGTGAAATCTCATAAAGGCTGTTGAGGAATGACTGGCACTAAACTGAGAACTACATGGACATGAACTCACCTGTATTATTATTATTATTATTATAAAGCTTCACATTCACAAAAATACAGCGGTTTCACAGCCAGAGCTGATAGAGGCGTCGATCCGTGTGATATTTTCCTCTTTTCGCTTTATTTATCAATTAATTTGATCATGCAACAGAACTAAGACGGGTCGCACTTAGAACAGAACCATAATCACGTAATCGTTGAGTCGTCGCGTAAACGTACCGTATATGACGTACAGTAAACCGTACAGCTAATACTGTGCTATTATACAGTACTAAACAGTTCTGCACAAAGTTTGATAATAATAACGACACATCTCTTAGAAATGTTCCATAGCACACCTTACAAAACAACATTGTATTATTGTGCATTTTCAAGAGTACATTCTGTGTTCTCGGTCACATGACCCGATCCGGTCAGGTGTGAGGTCCTCTTCCGAGAGCAGCGTGAGGCACTGTGGACAGCAGACGCGTGTGTGTTCAGGTAGAGTGTGTGTGTCGGGCCCGGAGCAGCTCGTTCAGGTCACACTGGATGTTGGCGGGCTGTGAGGCGGCGCACTCCACCAGCGTGCGGCCCATGTGTGTGTGCAGCGCTTCGGCTAGCTTAGCGGCGGCCATCTTGATGCTGCCGCTGTTACTGGAGGAGCCGAGGAGCTTCCAGAAGAGCGGGAGAACCTTCTGCTCCACCAGCTGTGGTTTACGAGGATACAGCTCCGCCACCAGCTCTGAAACACACACCACAGTCACTGCATCATCTGTGTGTGAGCATGGAGAAGCTCTGCACACACGGATCGGACAAGCTGGGCTTAAACATTTGACTGTTTGAAATTTAAGTACTGGAAAACCCTTTGAAAACAGTCATATTTATGAAGGGGTACTTGACTTATTTAAATACAATATATATGAAATTTTATTTTTGCGAAAAAACACACAAATACAATCTTTTCACGCAAAATGAACACTGCAGTCCGTCTATTAAACTCCCATCAGACCTTTCTCGATACAAAGTACGCCAACATTATAATATTAAATATTATTTATTGAACAATAATAGCCATTATAAACTTTGTATTTAATAGATATTATTAAAATAAGTTGTATTTTTGGATGCCTTATATCTGTAACTTGAGTTTAAAAAATCCTGAAGATATTGTTTGATAAGTGAGATCTCTGATTATAGGCCTTAAAAACCGAAACCGCAGTGCTTAAAGTCTTTAAAAGTCCTTTTTACAGTTTCTGTCCGAACCCTGAAAGCTCCAGTTCTCCTCTATATCAGTGTCAGTGTTCCTGAACTCCTGAAACGCCTCCATTAATCTTGAGTTTCTCCCGGGAACGAACACGTCACAATATTCCTCATTATAATAATTAATGCGCAGAATAAAGGGGCGGGGCCTGGGTGAGTTAGTCAGAAGTGTGTTAAACTGGTGGTTATGGAAAGGGGCGGGACATTTCCCAAACACACTCGAAGCGCTCGACCAATCACAACGCACTGATCCAGCCGACCAATCAGAGCACAGTGTGCTTTTCAGGAGGAGGGGCTTCATAGAGACAGGAAGTAAACAGAGCGTTACTGACAGACTAGGAAGAGAGGAGCCGCAACAATGGAGAATATGAGGAGAATAATCAACATTCAAGCAGGAAAACCTGTTCTAGTAGAGCCTGAAAACAACATCTCAAAGCTCTTTCAATACGACTACCGACTCACCTGCAACTTTCTCAATCATGTCCAGTTTGGCTTTCCCACTCAGATACTGAGCCTTGGAGCAGAAGGGCTGGAGGAGGAGGCTGTTGTCTGAAAACACACAGTTCTACAGTGAGCAGGTTCAGTCCACAGCTTTATGTTGCGAACACAAAGTCACCCACCGATGTTGCGTATGAGAGCCTGAACGGCCCCTAGCGCCGCGGTGGAGATGGAGCTGTTCTTGGAGTTCAGGTGATTGTCCACGACGGCAGGAATGAGGATGTTCAGCACTGGAGCCAGACTGTCTCTCAGCACACAGATGATGGACTGCAGCGACTCCAGCGCTCGCAGGTTCACTTTACTGTTCGACTCCTGCAGACGAGCCTTCAGAGCGTCAAACACCTGCGCACACCATCATCATCATCATCACCATCATCATCATCACCATCATCATCATCATCATCATCACCATCATCATCATCACCATCATCATCATCACCATCACTACCATCATCATCATCATCATCATCATCATCATCACCATCATCATCATCATCACCATCATCATCATCACCATCATCATCATCACCATCATTACCATCATCATCATCACCATCATCATCATCATCATCACCATCATCATCATCACCATCATTACCATCATCATCATCACCATCATCATCATCATCACCATCATCATCATCATCATCACCATCATCATCATCATCATCATCATCATCACCATCATCATCATCATCATCATCATCAT
>NW_026606951.1:527500-540000 GCF_029890125.1 Rhinichthys klamathensis goyatoka | reverse complement strand
ACAGTAGAGCACAGTAGAGTACAGTAGAGGTGGAGTACAGTAGAGTACAGTAGAGGTAGAGTACAGTAGAGTACAGTAGAGGTGGAGTACAGTAGAGGTGGAGTACGGTAGAGGTAGAGTACGGTGGAGTACAGTAGAGGTGGAGTACAGTAGAGTACAGTAGAGGTGGAGTACAGTAGAGGTGGAGTACAGTAGAGGTAGAGTACAGTAGAGGTAGAGTACAGTAGAGTATAGTAGAGGTGGAGTACAGTGGAGGTAGAGTACAGTAGAGTACAGTAGAGGTGGAGTACAGTAGAGGTAGAGCACAGTAGAGTACAGTAGAGGTGGAGTACAGTAGAGGTGGAGTACAGTAGAGGTGGAGTACAGTAGAGGTAGAGTACAGTAGAGGCAGAGTACAGTAGAGGTAGGGTACAGTAGAGGTAGAGCACAGTAGAGGTAGAGTACAGTAGAGTACAGCAGGGTACAGTAGAGTACAGTAGAGGTATAGTACAGTAGAGGTAGAGTACAGTAGAGGTAGAGAACAGTAGAGGTAGAGTACAGCAGAGCGCAGTAGAGTACAGTAGAGGTAGAGCACAGTAGAGTACAGTAGAGGTAGAGTACAGTAGAGGTGGAGTACAGTAGAGGTGGAGTACAGTAGAGGTAGAGTACAGTAGAGTACAGTAGAGGTGGAGTACAGCAGAGTACAGTAGAGGTGGAGTGCACTAGAGTACAGTAGAGGTGGAGTACAGTAGAGGTAGAGTACAGTAGAGTACAGTAGAGGTGGAGTACAGTAGAGGTGGAGTACAGTAGAGGTAGAGTACAGTAGAGTATAGTAGAGGTGGAGTACAGTAGAGGTGGAGTACAGTAGAGTACAGTAGAGGTAGAGTACAGTAGAGGTAGAGTGCACTAGAGTACAGTAGAGGTGGAGCACAGTAGAGTATAGTAGAGGTGGAGTACAGTAGAGGTAGAGTACAGTAGAGTACAGTAGAGGTGGAGTACAGTAGAGGTAGAGTACAGTAGATGTAGAGTACAGTAGAGTACAGTAGAGGTGGAGTACAGTAGAGGTGGAGTACAGTAGAGGTAGAGTACAGTAGAGGCAGAGTACAGTAGAGGTAGGGTACAGTAGAGGTAGAGTACAGTAGAGGCAGAGTACAGTAGAGGTAGAGTACAGTAGAGGTAGAGTACAGTAGAGGCAGAGTACAGTAGAGGTAGGGTACAGTAGAGGTAGAGCACAGTAGAGGTAGAGTACAGTAGAGTACAGCAGGGTACAGTAGAGTACAGTAGAGGTAGAGTACAGTAGAGTACAGTAGAGGTAGAGTACAGTAGAGGTAGAGAACAGTAGAGTACAGTAGAGGTAGAGTACAGTTGAGGTAGAGTACAGTAGAGTACAGTAGAGGTAGAGTACAGTAGAGTACAGTAGAGGTAGAGTACAGTAGAGTAGAGTAGAGGTAGAGTACCGTAGAGTAGAGTAGAGGTAGAGCACAGTAGAGTACAGTAGAGCACAGTAGAGTACAGTAGAGGTAGAGTACAGTAGAGTACAGTAGAGGTAGAGTAAAGTAGAGTACAGTAGAGGTGGAGTACAGCAGAGTACAGTAGAGGTGGAGTACAGTAGAGGTGGAGTACAGTAGAGGTAGAGTACAGTAGAGGTGGAGTGCACTAGAGTACAGTAGAGGTGGAGTACAGTAGAGGTAGAGTACAGTAGAGGTGGAGTACAGTAGAGTATAGTAGAGGTGGAGCACAGTAGAGTACAGTAGAGGTGGAGTACAGTAGAGCACAGTAGAGGTGGAGTACAGTAGAGTACAGTAGAGGTAGAGTACAGTAGAGTACAGTAGAGGTGGAGTACAGTAGAGGTAGAGTACAGTAGAGGTGAAGTACAGTAGAGATAGAGGTAGAGTACAGTAGATGTAGAGTACAGTAGAGTACAGTAGAGGTGGAGTACAGTGGAGGTAGAGTACAGTAGAGTACAGTAGAGGTGGAGCACAGTAGAGTACAGTAGAGGTGGAGTACAGTAGAGGTAGAGTACAGTAGAGTACAGTAGAGGTAGAGTACAGTAGAGGCGGAGTACAGTAGAGGTGGAGTACAGTAGAGGTAGAGTACAGTAGAGGTAGAGTACAGTAGAGTACAGTAGAGGTAGAGCACAATAGAGGTAGAGTACAGTAGAGGTAGAGTACAGTAGAGTACAGTAGAGGTAGAGTACAGTAGAGGTAGAGTACAGTAGAGTACAGTAGAGGCAGAGTACAGTAGAGGTAGAGTACAGTAGAGTACAGTAGAGGTAGAGTACAGTAGAGGTGGAGCACAGTAGAGTACAGTAGAGGTAGAGTACAGTAGAGTACAGTAGAGGTAGAGTACAGTAGAGGTAGAGTACAGTAGAGTACAGTAGAGGTAGAGTACAGTAGAGGTAGAGTACAGTAGAGTACAGTAGAGGTAGAGTACGGTAGAGGTAGAGTACAGTAGAGTACAGTAGAGGTAGAGTACAGTAGAGGTGGAGCACAGTAGAGTACAGTAGAGGTGGAGTACAGTAGAGGTAGAGTACAGTAGAGGTGAAGTACAGTAGAGGTAGAGGTAGAGTACAGTAGATGTAGAGTACAGTAGAGTACAGTAGAGGTGGAGTACAGTAGAGGTAGAGTACAGTAGAGTACAGTAGAGGTGGAGCACAGTAGAGGTGGAGTACAGTAGAGGTGGAGTACAGTAGAGGTGGGGTACAGTAGAGTACAGTAGGGTGGAGTACAGTAGAGGTAGAGTACAGTAGAGGTAGAGTACAGTAGAGGCAGAGTACAGTAGAGTACAGTAGAGGTAGAGTACAGTAGAGGTAGAGTACAGTAGAGTACAGTAGAGGTAGAGTACAGTAGAGCACAGTAGAGTACAGTAGAGGTAGAGCACAGTAGAGTACAGTAGAGGTAGAGTACAGTAGAGTACAGTGGAGGTAGAGTACAGTAGAGCACCGTAGAGTACAGTAGAGGTAGAGCACAGTAGAGCACAGTAGAGTACAGTAGAGGTAGAGCACAGTAGAGCACAGTAGAGTACAGTAGAGGTGGAGTACAGTAGAGTACAGTAGAGGTAGAGTACAGTAGAGGTAGAGTACAGTAGAGTACAGTAGAGGTGGAGTACAGTAGAGGTGGAGTACAGTAGAGGTAGAGTACGGTGGAGTACAGTAGAGGTGGAGTACAGTAGAGTACAGTAGAGGTGGAGTACAGTAGAGGTGGAGTACAGTAGAGGTAGAGTACAGTAGAGGTAGAGTACAGTAGAGTATAGTAGAGGTGGAGTACAGTGGAGGTAGAGTACAGTAGAGTACAGTAGAGGTGGAGTACAGTAGAGGTAGAGCACAGCAGAGTACAGTAGAGGTGGAGTACAGTAGAGGTGGAGTACAGTAGAGGTGGAGTACAGTAGAGGTAGAGTACAGTAGAGGCAGAGTACAGTAGAGGTAGGGTACAGTAGAGGTAGAGCACAGTAGAGGTAGAGTACAGTAGAGTACAGCAGGGTACAGTAGAGTACAGTAGAGGTATAGTACAGTAGAGGTAGAGTACAGTAGAGGTAGAGAACAGTAGAGGTAGAGTACAGTAGAGCGCAGTAGAGTACAGTAGAGGTAGAGCACAGTAGAGTACAGTAGAGGTAGAGTACAGTAGAGTACAGTAGAGGTAGAGTACAGTAGAGTACAGTAGAGGTGGAGTACAGTAGAGGTGGAGTACAGTAGAGGTAGAGTACAGTAGAGTACAGTAGAGGTGGAGTACAGCAGAGTACAGTAGAGGTGGAGTGCACTAGAGTACAGTAGAGGTGGAGTACAGTAGAGGTAGAGTACAGTAGAGTACAGTAGAGGTGGAGTACAGTAGAGGTGGAGTACAGTAGAGGTAGAGTACAGTAGAGTACAGTAGAGGTGGAGTACAGTAGAGGTGGAGTACAGTAGAGTACAGTAGAGGTAGAGTACAGTAGAGGTAGAGTGCACTAGAGTACAGTAGAGGTGGAGCACAGTAGAGTATAGTAGAGGTGGAGTACAGTAGAGGTAGAGTACAGTAGAGTACAGTAGAGGTGGAGTACAGTAGAGGTAGAGTACAGTAGATGTAGAGTACAGTAGAGTACAGTAGAGGTGGAGTACAGTAGAGGTGGAGTACAGTAGAGGTAGAGTACAGTAGAGGCAGAGTACAGTAGAGGTAGGGTACAGTAGAGGTAGAGCACAGTAGAGGTAGAGTACAGTAGAGTACAGCAGGGTACAGTAGAGTACAGTAGAGGTAGAGTACAGTAGAGTACAGTAGAGGTAGAGTACAGTAGAGGTAGAGAACAGTAGAGTACAGTAGAGGTAGAGTACAGTTGAGGTAGAGTACAGTAGAGTACAGTAGAGGTAGAGTACAGTAGAGTACAGTAGAGGTAGAGTACAGTAGAGTAGAGTAGAGGTAGGGTACCGTAGAGTAGAGTAGAGGTAGAGCACAGTAGAGTACAGTAGAGCACAGTAGAGTACAGTAGAGGTAGAGTACAGTAGAGTACAGTAGAGGTAGAGTAAAGTAGAGTACAGTAGAGGTGGAGTACAGCAGAGTACAGTAGAGGTGGAGTACAGTAGAGGTGGAGTACAGTAGAGGTAGAGTACAGTAGAGGTGGAGTGCACTAGAGTACAGTAGAGGTGGAGTACAGTAGAGGTAGAGTACAGTAGAGGTGGAGTACAGTAGAGTATAGTAGAGGTGGAGTACAGTAGAGTACAGTAGAGGTGGAGTACAGTAGAGTACAGTAGAGGTAGAGTACAGTAGAGTACAGTAGAGGTGGAGTACAGTAGAGGTAGAGTACCTTAGAGCACAGTAGAGGTGAAGTACAGTAGAGGTAGAGGTAGAGTACAGTAGATGTAGAGTACAGTAGAGGTGGAGTACAGTAGAGGTAGAGTACAGTAGAGCACAGTAGAGGTGAAGTACAGTAGAGGTAGAGGTAGAGTACAGTAGATGTAGAGTACAGTAGAGTACAGTAGAGGTGGAGTACAGTAGAGGTAGAGTACAGTAGAGCACAGTAGAGGTAGAGTACAGTAGAGTACAGTAGAGGTGGAGTACAGTAGAGTACAGTAGAGGTGGAGCACAGTAGAGGTGGAGTACGGTAGAGGTGGAGCACAGTAGAGTACAGTAGAGGTGGAGTACAGTAGAGGTAGAGTACAGTAGAGTACAGTAGAGGTGAAGTACAGTAGAGGTAGAGGTAGAGTACAGTAGATGTAGAGTACAGTAGAGTACAGTAGAGGTGGAGTACAGTAGAGGTAGAGTACAGTAGAGCACAGTAGAGGTAGAGTGCAGTAGAGTACAGTAGAGGTAGAGTACAGGTGAGTACAGTAGAGGTAGAGTACAGTAGAGTACAGTAGAGGTGGGGTACAGTAGAGGTGGAGTACAGTAGAGGTAGAGTACAGTAGAGTACAGTAGAGGTAGAGTACAGTAGAGTACAATAGAGGTGGGGTACAGTAGAGGTGGAGTACAGTGGAGTACAGTAGAGGTGGGGTACAGTAGAGGTAGAGTACAGTAGAGTACAGTAGAGGTAGAGTACAGTAGAGTACAGTAGAGGTAGAGTACAGTAGAGGTAGAGTACAGTAGAGTACAGTAGAGGTGGGGTACAGTAGAGTACAGTAGAGTACAGTAGAGGTAGAGTACAGTAGAGTACAGTAGAGGTGGAGTACAGTAGAGTACAGTAGAGGTGGAGTACAGTAGAGTACAGTAGAGGTAGAGTACAGTAGAGTACAGTAGAGGTGGGGTACAGTAGAGTACAGTAGAGTACAGTAGAGGTAGAGTACAGTAGAGTACAGTAGAGGTGGAGTACAGTAGAGGTAGAGTACAGTAGAGTACAGTAGAGGTAGAGTACAGTAGAGTACAGTAGAGGTAGAGCACAGTAGAGGTAGAGTACAGTAGAGTGCAGTAGAGTACAGTAGAGGTGGGGTACAGTAGAGGTGGAGTACAGTAGAGGTGGGGTACAGTAGAGGTGGAGTACAGTAGAGTAGAGTAGACTTCGTCATTATATTATTATTCACTATCAATCGCCACTTACACTAAAAGAATGCAAAATCATTCTCGTGTTTTGGTGATTCCCTAGCTATTTTTTGTTATTGACATTTCAGGTTATTGTCCGGTCGGGCAAGCTAAATTCTCTTTCACTTGTCCATTCAAAAACTCCACTTGTCCCGGACAAGCGCTAACGTGGAGCCCTGCAGACGTGTTGTGGTACACACACACACACACACACACACACACATGACTGACAGCACACCTTGGTCTTGAGAGTGAAGACGGCGTCCCTGATGGCCGGCAGGTCTTTAGCCGGGACGAACTTCTCCATCATTTTGTCGAAGTCCCGGTGAGAGGACAGAAACAGCAGCATCCGTCGCCCGAAGTACCTGAGAGACACACATCACTAGCGTTGGGCATCCTTTGAATTTAAACAATTTCGATTCTTATCGATTCCTAATTTCGATTCCAATAAGGAAAAAAATAAATAAAACTTAGATATCATTCACATTTAGTGTTATTGCAAAACATTTAATTGTAGCTGAATATCATGAACACAAATCATCAGGCTAAAGAACACTTAAACAAGGAACATTTGCCTGTGGGTTAAAAATACCATAGAAGAACAACTAGCCGAACTAATATACACTTCAAGTAAAAAATTAGCAATCGCAACAAATAGACACAACTGAACAAAGATACGAAAAACAGTGTTTTAAGATTTTTAGGTACAGAAACTGTAATCACCAGACCTCAGACCCCTGGCTCACCTGACCTCTGACTCACCTGACCTCTGACCCCTGCCTCACCTGACCTCTAACCCCTGCTCACCTGACCTCTGACTCACCTGACCTCTGACCCCTCGCTCACCTGACCTCTAACCCATGCTCACCTGACCTCTGACCCCTGGCTCACCTGACCTCTAACCCCTGCTCACCTGACCTCTGACCCCTGGCTTACCTGACCTCTGACCCCTCGCTCACTTGACCTCTAACCCATGCTCACCTGACCTCTGACCCCTGGCTCACCTGACCTCTGACCCCTTGCTCACCTGACCTCTGACCCATGCTCACCTGACCTCTGACCCCTGCTCACCTGACCTCTGACCCCATGGCTCACCTGACCTCTGACCCCATGGCTCACCTGACCTCTGACCCCTGCTCACCTGGCCTCCTGAGACGAGTCCTGTGCCAGCTTGGAGACGGCGGGAAGGATGCGGTCGGTCAGGTCTTTGGTCCCGGACAGCAGACGAGCAGCACCGGCTCTCTCCACCAGAACACACACATGCTGAGCCGCACACTTACGCACAACCGAGCTCAGGTGACTGATGACACAAACACAAACACGTTTTAGCATGTGAACAGCAAAACAGAAGCTTGTCGTGTGTGTGTGTGTGTGCTGACCCCAGTCCCCCGGTGAGTAGCGCGCTCATGCTGCGGGTCAGAGAGCAGTGTTCACACATGCGCTCCAGCGCTCGCTCCGCGTCCTGCCGTATGAAGGCGTTGGATTCTCCGGCTTTCTGCAGCAACACTCGGGCCGCCCCGTCCAGCTCCTGGTCCATTCCCTTCTGCAGCGCCGCGAACATCTCGCCCAGCGCCGCCACCGCCACGCGCGACACGCCCGAGCGCAGGTTACGCACCTGCAGAGATCAGGCATTACACTGAGCTCAGTCCTGGAGAGCAGCGCAAAACAATCTTTCATAATTGATGAATTTTACAACATTAAAGTGCCCTATTATGCCATCATAAAGCCTCCTAATGTTGCTCTGCTGGCCTCCTATAACAGCTTCACACACATTACACACACTAATGTCCTCATAATCTCCACTGCAGCTTCAGCTCTTTCCTCTCAGTGTCTGAAACGCTTCCATCGAGGATTCAGTCTCTCTAAGCCCCGCCTCTCTGAGAGCTGCTCTGCTCTGATTGGTCAGAACGCTCATTATCATATCTGAATCTCAGCTCTTGATCACAGTGATACGAACAGTAACGATGGCGTGGGTTTCACGTCTCAATCTCATCACAGTGGAGAACAACACGAACCAAACTCTTCCAGTCTCAGATACACTAGTGTTTGAGGGCGGGGCCAAGAGACGCTGCTCAGCCAATCAGGACCAGAGGCGGGCATTATGCTAATGAGTTACAAACCTACACTGACTGAATTACTGACGACTTGCTTCAGTTCAGAATCACTTCTTTCTTTTAGGAGACAAAAACTCCAAACAGCTTTAGTACACACTACATGAATGATTATATACGAAAAAACTTTAATAGTGCCACTTTAAAGCTGTTGTTTTTCTGTTTATCACTGTGAAGCTGCTATGAATAGATCTGTATTGTATAAAGCGCTACAGAAATAACTTGTTTGTGAGAGCAAATGACGTCACACATTACCACTGCAAAAAAAATAAAATCTTGTTTCCAGTCCAAATATCTAAAAAATCTTAAATCAAGAAGCATTTACTAGATGAGTAAAATCCCATTAGACATTACATCTTGTTTTCTGGGGGGAAAAATAGTTTTTTCTTAAAACAAACAAAATGATCAGCCAATGGGGTCAGAAAAATAATCTAGTTTTCCATTCGAATTACGACTATTTTGCTTGTTCACGAAATAATATCTTATGGCATCTTACTACTTTAAAAAATCATCTGGATTTAAGAATGTTTAGTAGTTTGGACTGTAAACCAGACGAAGGCATGAGTAGGAACAGCATGTGTTGCAGTGCAGAGGCGCAGGACAGACTGAAGTGAGTGGATGAGGATGATGAAGATGATGAAGATGGTCCTCACACTGACCTCCTGTAGGAGCGCGAGGCACACGTCGTGAGTCCTGCTGGCGAGGACATCGGGGTGATACTGAGCCAGACTGCGCATGAAGTTCAGCCCCTCGATCTTCTTCTCCCTTCAGGAACAGAACACATGAGACGGACAGTGCTGGACAGTGGCGTGAGCATCAGCGATGGGCGATATGGATCTCGATATCTTCTCTGTGTAGATTACAGATTGTTCAGATTGTTCCTGGTTTAGAAATAAACTCGGGCGCACGTGAGCTGCGAATGCGGTCCCAGAAAGAAATGCGTCATCAGCTAGACTTTATCGTTATTATATCAATAAACTCTATCGTTCTCTCGGATAGCTTTATAGAATTAATGTTTTTAAAGGATTTGAAAGTATAGAATCATATTTACCGTCAGTAGTACAGAGGTTCAAAACTCAATGATTTGAAAATGAATAATTTTCTGATGGAAGTGAAATCTCATTTCACTGCTGTAGGTGTATTTTTTTATTAAGGCGAGACACTACAGGTGAATAGGGTAATTTTTTTAACTAGCAGATATCACCATGAAACTTTCCCAGTTGATTACCTATATTAAGATGAGAAAAAAATGTATTACAAGTTTTCTGTCATTTAATGTTTAAATATGCAAATTAGGCATTATCTAATTAAATATGCGCTAATTTGCATATATTTCAAACAATGAAATCTGGGTATTGGATAAAGCCATGTTCAAAATTCTTTTTTCATTGTGTTCACATATTAGATGGGAAAAAGGGATTACAGAGGGATTTATGGATATCTACTTTTGTTATCCTATAAATCAGAATAGACTGTCAGAATAGACTGTCAAAAAATGATTTTTGCCATGTTTTTTGGAATAAAATGTTATATAAATCGGGCTAGGAATAATATATTTACAAATCCCTCAGTAAATGTCTTCATAATATAACTAGGTACAAGACTGGAAAGTTTGGTGTGTATATAGGTGCTACCGAAGTGGAGATTTCGGACTTTGAGTATGAGAGAAAAGTCATTTTGAGAAAACGGGCTTTAAAGATTTAGCATCAGCCAATGAGATTGCGCATTTGCGCCCTTTTACTTTCACGACTGGTTGCTGATGAAAAGGAAATAACCATATTTGGATCTGACAGCATTGTACAAGAGAGAGAGAGCTTTCTAATGGTGTGTGTGATGACAGGGTGCAGATTGCGATCGCGGAGCAACGGATGATTTACAACGCCAACTTTTGATGAATTTATGAGAAATCTACAGACGCAAACAGACAAAAGTGTAGTAAAATAAAGACCTAAATGTGTATTTCGGACTTTTTTTCACCACAAGTCTGAAAGAAGACATGTTTTTGAAGACAAATATCCCGAAATCTCAAAATTGACCAGTGAAAAAAAAACTATGTTTTTGCCTGCCGTGTCTCGCCTTAATTAATGTATTTCATTTTTTTAGTATGAATATTTATTAGTCGACAAATTCAAAAAGAAAGGCTCGGTTAATGAATATTAATTAGAGACGTCACGTGACTATTTAATATTCATAACAGCGCAACCAAATTCTGTGAATGATTTTAACTATGGTTTTATTTGACAGTATTTTGTGTTCAGAGTTTCGAGGAATTATTATCTAGAAGTACTAGTAATGGTTACTCGTTATTATCGCGGGAAGACTAATTGTTATCGTGAGGAGAATATGTTACCGGTATAATCGCAAACGATAGTATATCGCCCATCCCATGTGACCATGTGACCGTGTGACCGTGTGACCGTGTGACCGTGTGACCGTGTGACCATGTGACCGTGTGACCGTGTGCTCCGTCTCACCAGTCGTCCGAGCCGAGCAGCCGGAAGCTCTGAGTGAGTGCCAGCTCCGGTTTAGAGAAGGGCCGAAGCTCAGCCGGATCCTGCCCGTCTTTCCTCGGGCTCCCAGGGATCAGCTCATCTAGAGGACAAACATGAGAAAGGGATTGCAGAAAACAGTTGTGCTGCTTCATATTTTTGAGGAAACCGTGACACTTTTAACTCTTCAGGATTCTTTGATGAATAAAAAGTTTCATTAAACAGCATTTATTTGAAACAGAATCTTTTGTAAGATTATAAATGCCTTCACAGTCACGACTCTCTCACCGGAGCTGTGTGCGACAAGCGCTCGCGTTCGGCTCAGACTCGACGTGCGTCTGAGTCTCGGCGCTGCGTTCCGATTGGGCGGGCCGGGCGGGGGGGCGGGCTGGTGGGCGGGGCTTAGGCTGTTCGCTGGATTCTGTGGTCCTGTGGGACTGGAGGGAGACTCGTCCGAGAGCGACTCGCACCCGTTCAGGGTCTCGTCTGGAAAACACAAGCAGAATCACATCTTTTCATTTATTACACATATAGTTATCGCACTCGATCTGCTTCTCATATTCGGCTAAAAGTCCCACAGATATTGTCAGAATCTGGTAAATGTGTTTTAGTTTTTATGCTCCTTCGGTTGGAATGAATTGCACAATAAATGTTCTTAATCTCGATGCACTTCCAGCCTTGAGCACTTTTACACGTCTCTTCACAATGTTTTAAAGGACACTTGCAATTGTTTAGATTAGATTTATTTAGTTTGTGAATGTGTAAATTGTGATATTGTGATGTTGTGATTATGTGTGTGTGGATGTGTGTGTGCTGACCAGGACTCTCTGGAGGAAGAGATCGCAACATCTCAGTGTGATTCTCCTGGTTAAATAAAGGATAAATAAAATAAATGGTGATGGCTGTCACTGGTGTTGACCTTTCACCTTTCACATCATCGAGGAGCGTGTGGCGTCTCGTCGGGTCCTGATGCTCTAGACGGCGCTGACGCATTTTGTCGCTCGCAAACTTAGACAGCTTTACCCTCTCCTGTAACACACACATCATGTGACTCCAATGAAAGGGTGAAGCACACACATTTTTATCAAAATTTTGGAAACAAAAAAGCTGGATGGAAATGCCAAGAAATGCCAATGATTGGATAACTGGAGTAACCAGTGGACCAATGGCGTCGCAGCATCTCTAATGTTGGTTTGGTGTTTCTGAAACGCCGCTCGACACACACTCGCTTATGATGGAGGGAACAAGTATTAAAGCTTGTTTCCGCCACAGAATAAAACATTTTAAAAGATAATTGTGACTTTATTTCTCAGAATTGCGTGTTATAAAGTCAGAATTGTGAGATGTAAACTCGCAATTGTGAGAAAAAAGAAATAAACTCGCTATTCTGACTTTTTTATCTTAATTGCGACTTTATATCACGCGATTGCGAGTTTATATCTCGCAATTCTGCCAATCTATTCTCAATTCAAATCAATTTCACAATTATGTTTTTATTTCTCCTTCTGTGGCTGAAACAAGCTTCCATAAAAAAGAGCCCGATTGCAGAAACGTTTATTACTGATATTCTGCACCAGGAAGTGATGATTTTGTTCTCTCGAACACATGTGATGGAAACGCTGCTTTATTCGCAAACGTTTTCTGCCATATTCCAGTTTTGCGCGCGAGTTAAATGGCCAGGTGTAGATGTGAACGCGGCCGGTGTGTGTGTGGCTGTCCGAGACGCACCTGAGGCTCCTCGGGGTCAGGGCTGCCGTCGGAGTCGCAGTGTGTGTTGGTGAACGCGTGTCCGAACACGCCCGACGGAGGCTCACGGGCCGCTCGACCGGACCAGTCGCCCTGCTCAGGAGAAGACGCCACACTGGGACGACTGGGAAGAACAACCGAACCAAACACTCCTGCAGAAACGAGGGAAGAAGACGAGTGAAGGACGAGGGCAGCAA